>NW_010133708.1:0-24341 GCF_000699245.1 Pterocles gutturalis | reverse complement strand
GGAAGGAGTGGCAGAGATGAAGTGCTGTGAGCTGACCACTAGCCCCATCCTCCATCCTCCCACACCTTCAGTGGGGAGTGATAGAGGAGTTGGGAGTGAAACTGAGCCTGGGAAAAGAGGGGATGAGGAGAAGGTGGTTTAAGTTTTGTTTCTGTTTCTTACTGTCTCTATTTTTAATTTGTAATAAATTAAATTAATCTTCCCCAAGTTGAGACTCCTTTGCCCATGACGATAGTTGGTGAGCAATCTCCATGTCCTTATCTTAACCAACAAGCTTTCTCATTTTATTTTTTCCCCTGTCTTGCTAAGGAGGGGGAGTGAGAGCGGTTTTATGGGCACCTGAGAGCCAGCTAAGGTCAACCCACCATACCTACACGGCTGTTGCTGCAGAGCACATCCCTGCAGGAAGACAAGTGGACTGAAAATTGCTAAACAGTTTTGCAAGCAGATACCAGGATTCAGACACCTGCCATCTCATTCCCAACCTGGTGCTTGAAACATGAAGACGCCTTCAGGACTGGAATATGTGGAATGAGGTGGAATTTAACAGCACACAGAACAAGGTCATATACCAAGACCTAATAGCAAGAGTTTCTGAAATAAAGGAGAAGCTTATCCTCCAGCAATAATGGAGGAGGTGAAAGACCTGCACTGGGTAGAGGCAGGGTCACAGTGAGCCCTCACTGCAGGGGTGTCATGAAATAAAATCAGTGATCCCAAGAAACATTAAATTAGGTCTTTCTGCCAGGTGAGAGACTTATTACTGCAATTGCACAAGAACCAGCTCAGTCTCATCAGGAATGTGGAACACAACTCTCATTGCCTGTATTCAAGGAAAATTGAATTCAGTTGCAATACACACAAAGAAGGGCTGCTAGGATGACTGGGTGAATGGGAAGACTGGCTTGCAATACAAGGCTGAAAGACCTCAGCAAAAGTGGAGTTTAAAACCAGGACGTGTTTTTGGTTTTGTGTGTTTTTTTTTTCTGTATGTATATGTGGGAGATAAAGAGGAGGGGAATTAGGAGGGATGGAGGAGGAAGAATAGAGGGAAGGAAAAGATATTTAAAATATGGGGTAATACTGGCAGGAGGATAAATGGATATAAACCACATAGAAATGAAAATTTTAAAAAGTCTTCTGTTTCAGAAATGATGAAACAGATTTTCAGGAGTGCAAGAAACATAGGAGGTTTTAAGATGGCTCTTGATAAATTTATGAATGAGTTTACCCATCCCATACAAGCCTACAGAACTGTCTGGTTTTCTGACTCCCAGGAGTCCCTCCAGTCATATGCATCGGGCTGCTTTTATTAAATATAGCATATATCCAGATTAAATGATTTGTGACGTGTTACTGAATTCCACACTATTACAGTCTCCACTGGAGGTCTTCTTCAGTTTTATTTCAGTAAAAAAAAAAAAAAAAAAAAAAAAAGGGGGTGGGGATTAAAAGGGTGTACAAATGTATATGAGAAGAGATGGAAAATCAGACATGTGAGAAAGATTAAAAGAAATGAGTATGCAAAACTAAGGAGAAGTAGGTTGAAGAGAGACAAAGAATATACAAGTACTTAACAAAGCGTTACAAAGAGAATTAGGGTTCAATTTGTCTCGTTTGTCAATGAGGTTGATCAAGAAATACTAATAACTAGATTAAAATGCAACAGGGAAAATTTATAACTAGAGGAACTGTTGCATAATGGAAAAACCTGCCAGTGAAGGTCACAGCATTTCCATCACTGAAGATATTCAAAGCTATTTTAAGAATAATTAAATCCATCCACCAATGATTCAGGCTGATGGACTGAGATGACCCAAGAGGCATCTCTTCTACCACAAATGATTCTATTCTTCTGCAAGCATGCCAATGTTTAGTAGGAGCTGCACTTCAATTAAATGTTTCAGCTCATTTCTAAGAAGAAATCATGTTATGATAAATATTAAGTGGAAACATAGCTAACTGTTTTCCCCAATTAGTAGAAAATTAATGGTGTTCCAGTTATCTACATTCTGGAACATTTCTACTCATTTTCACCTAAATCTATTCATGCTGTATTTCCTCCAAGAAATAATTATTTTCAAAAGCAAATCCGGACTTCTCTCATATCTAGCATTAGAACAACTTATTATATATATCTATCACATAAATTATACATGCATTTAAGAAAGAGTAAAAAATCCCACTGGTTTCACATAAGACTGTGTTCATATATTTCACTAGTTGTTTGGATGTTAAGTGTGTTATAATGGGCCTTGCACATGTTTTCTAGCTATTGGAATGGGCACAGCACACACTACTCTCAAATACATAGGCAGTATTTCATTCCTAGTGACACAAAGTCCAATTAAGATTATCTCACTTGTGCTATTCCTTGTTACTCCTCTGTAACAGTCACAGATCATCAATATGTCAGCAATGTGTCTATGTGGACCACGCACATGAAATCCATGTAATTATTCAGAGAGGTATTAGAGAATGTATCCACTGAAAATATCAACCAAACATCAAACTTAACAGGGTACATCTGCTGACCAAAAAAAACCCCAAAAACACAACAACAACAACAAAAATCTACTTTTTTAACTTCTATGGACAGAAAGTTTTGTAGAACTGACATCAAAGTAGCACAGAGAAACCTTATGAAGATGGTGCCACAGTGTCCTAAAAAGGAGATCAGATCTTTTAGTCCAAGCCCTGTACTGAGAAATTTGATGAAAGAGAATGCATTTCTAGAGGTAAAAATGCTGGTTGAAAAGAACCTGTCTGCTGAAAGGAAAAAGTTGAGAGGAGGAGGAGGATGGTAAAAGCAGGCCCAGCTGAAGTTGCACATAGTGGTCTGCTGAGGTCGCTGGTCTAAAGGATCATGGTGTTATCAGTTATTTTGTGTAATTTAAAAGTGCTGCATGATATATGTCTCTGTGTTATTAATGGGATATTTCTAGCACAGATGGAGCAGCTCAAAGGGTACAGTAAACTTTCCTACTAAAAATTGTTTGATTTATCTCCTTGTAATACAGCAAGTCCAACCACCCTGCTCTCTGCAGGTCAGAGTAAGGGCATGCAATACAAGTCAACATTTCCTTCACTGTTCTTCTGCATGACCTTTATTTCAATCCTGGACATAAGAGCTCAACCAAGATTATCATAACCCAAGATTCAATATTAAAAAATATTGTTTATACGTATTTTTGTCTGTAGAATCTGCCTTACACAGATCACAGCTGCTGGAGTTAGCCATTGTACTTTTCATTGCTTGTTCCCAATACTCAGTCAGGAAAAAAAGAGGAGGAGTATTCACACTGTCCAGAACAAGTAGAGAAGGGACTTTACATGCATCAGGGAAGATGGCAACAAGTGTCACAAGGCTGTGTTATCAAACACTGTCTGTGGAGGCACATGTTGTTCTCACACATTAATCTTGTATGTGGCTCTTTGTCTCTAAAAGGTCATCCACTCTCAGCTGGCTTATCATAATGTACCTGGGAAACTTCTTATGGGGTACTAACAGATATATGATAGGAGCATGAAGCAGGTGTAGAAACAATAACAGCACAATTCAGTAAAAAATCTTAATCTTTTTGTTTTTGTTTTTGTTTTTTTTTTTTAAAAAAAAGCCCACAGAAAGTGAAAATGTGGCCTCTAAAGCACTTGCAAAAGGATCCTTCAGAGTTATCCAGAGTACCATCTAAAAAAAAATCATGCTATAGCAGAATAAAAGAAAAAATGTTTCATACAGTGGTACGTGTTAGTTCTCACATATTTGATTTCACATTTTGATTTCAGCAAATAAAATAGTTTGATTTTGCCAGTTTGCTTAGAAAATGTCATCAGGAAATTATAAACAATATTAAAGAGTTAAAATATAAGAGAATATTGGATATGTTTCTTTTTAGTGAAGGATACTGTGTACTGAACAGCCAGTACCTTGCGTGTCAGTGATTTAGCAATCCCAAATTAGAAAAAGAAGACGAGGATCTGCTGTTCTGCTTTCAAATCCTGGATCTCTTGATTTCTTAAAACTTGCAGAATACATTATGCCTATTCCTAAGCCAACTGCAGCAGCAGAAATAATTTTTTTTCTGTATAAATAAGATATAAATAAACAGACTGGCAGACTGTAAAAAATTAGGAGCTTCAAAATAGTTATCGTGAATTATGCATGCAAAAAGTTTTATAAATTATTTTTAAGTTGTATTGGGCCTTAGTAAAGCTGCTCACAAGCACCATTTGAAATAGTGCATTTAAATGAACAATAATTGAGTTGTATATTGGTGGGCAGTTGCACCTAAGGAAAAATGCATCGTGTACTTAAGAAAAGGGTATTCTCCTCCAGTGTACCTTAATATAAATTATATTTGTCATTTGTCTGTCATTTTTTGCCATCCAAGAAGTACTATCACCCTACTCCAGGGGAAATTTTGAAGCAAATCTGTAATTTGATCTTCTGTCTCTTTCTTTCTTTACTTCATGGAGTAAAGTTTGCTGATAAGCTTATCCAATATGAGTACTGGAATCCTAACTCTCTGCTAAATCTGCTCTGTTTTTCCAAAGCAGCAATAGGGACTGGCTAAGCCAAATGTGGGGGAAGGGAATAACACTGCCTCTGTTCCCACCTAACCCTGCCAGGGGGAGGTGCATGTGCAGGTACATGAATGCATATGGGTGCACAGAGATCTAAAGCATGTAATGGAAGTTGCAAAAGAAAAAGGAAAGAGCTCTGTGCTTTAGGGTATTGATTTTCAATTTTGGACATATATTTTTGTGATTGAGAGTCAGAGGTCCTTCTGCAGTGCTGGATGTCAGAGGGGATGATTTTGGACCTGAGGAGAGAGTGTGAGATATGGAGAGGACAGATTTGCCAGTCTGGGTGTCTCAGTACCGCACAGTTTAGGCAAGGCTGCAGGATCCAGAAGTGGCCCCGAGATGTCAATGAAGATGGCCACATGGGATTGTGTACGTGTCTCACAGACAGGTCACATGAGATGCTAGTATAAGTGAGCAATGAGGAACCCTATAAAAATGTGAAGAAGAGATCACAAAGATGTTGTTACTTCTGGATAATCTGCCTCAAGGCTGAAATGTTTTTCAACTCGAATAGAAGAGGGATGACATGCTTCTTCTCATCTCTTCTAAACTTCCTTCATTACCAATCAAAAAATCTTGATGATGTTGCTCAAACCAATGTCCTGGTTTTTAATCTCTTAAAAAATATCAGCCTGAAAATGATGCATAGAAATAAGGCAAATCAACCTGCAACCTCATAGTACTTATGCTGGTACAGCCTTTTGCATATTTCGATATTACTAATGTTGTGAAAAAATACTCACCAGTAACAAGCCACTGAATTCAGTGATGACACCTAAAGGAATGGTTTTTTACTTTTTTCCTCCTTTGCAGCCAGCATAAGGGAAGGATACAGCTAACATTAAGATCTACCTTGAAAAAGTACTTTAAAAAGTATTTTGTCTACTTGGTTTGAAATCAGCTTACTTTCTTAGTTTTCAAGGAATTAAGTATGTGAAATCCCCTTTTAGTTCAGTCCTGGCCATGGGTGTTTTAAATCTTATCAAGTAAAGAACAACAAAAACCTCACTGAGTTATGGAGAAACAACTACATTGTGGGAATTCACTCAGGTAAGACCAAAATATATTACAATGGCAGTATCCACATTAGTTATACCGGACTGGAAGAGGTCTGAGGCAAAACTACCATGGTAACGGAGATAAAACAGCCCCTTCGCTTTGCTTGTGAGCTCAGCTACTAACGGAGTGAGGCTTTTCTTTCTTTAATCAAAGAAGACCTCTCCAGGAAGAGAACTAGCAGGCTGTTGTTCCCTAGGATTAGTGTAAAAAATCATAAGCTCTTTGGGGCAGAGACATCCAATGAGGATTTTATTCTTGATTTTATTTCAAAAGGACAATGATTCATGTCCCTAGATATAAAACACAGTTTAAACCTCTAGAAATAACAAATTAATACAAATAAGATGTCTCGCAGAACCCTTCAATTTGATTTTTTAAAATCACCTTGACAGAAAATATTATACTGAGAAAAGTTAAAATAATTAAGCCTTTAATTAAAAGACTTTAAGGTAGGAACAAGAACATTCTACCCTCCTGAGAGGCATTTGTAATTATTGCTTGCTTTATGACTGCAAATTTGTTTTATGCCTGGACCCGTAGCTCATTGTGATCAGTAAATAATAGTGTATAATTCTACATCCCAAAAGCGGATGGCCTAAGGGTGTAACAGCACAGCGCAATGTTTTCCCTGGTGGGTGTATCCAGGCTGACTTCAAGCCAGCTAGCCCAAGCACTGACCTAGCTCCCTGTGCCAAGGGCACTACCCTACTTAATATAATCTCCTTCTCAGCAGTGTCAACTTCATAGGAGGGAAAATGAGGTGAGGAGAGCACTGTATTATCAGCACTGTCCATCTTCTTGTACCCAAGATAGCTCAGTTACAGCTTGCTTGGGTGTCTTTCTGCTACATCACACTGTACGGGAATAAAAACTGATGGAGTAGCACCAGAAGTGACAAAGCAATCAGTACTGGTCAGAATTCAGGAATCAACAGATGACTAGCCCATCTGTTAATAGGGGTGGAGGGATAAAAAATTATTTATTCTTTCAATAAAGAACAGAGGACAGCAATGAGATAGTTTTGCAGATGAATTCTTCTGCCAAAATGTGAGAGGCAGAACGGGAGAAAGCATATATCTAATGAGTGAGGTAACAGAGGCTGCTATCAAAGGTCTTACAACAACAACAACAACAACAAAAAGTGTGTGTTTGCTGTAGCACAGAGAGAGAAGCACACTGAAAGATATAAACAGGAGGGACAGAGATCAAGCGAGAAGCAAAGAAAATTATCTTTTCGACACCATTTTCGATTAAAACAGGACAGGATCAGGAGTTTTTGACTCCTGTTTTTTTCCTGTTAATAAGCTTTTTAAGAAAGGAAGAGTTTGCTTCAAGGGGGAAAAGTCATAAGAGAAAGAGAATGCAAAGACAAAATCAAAATACAAGGAAAGGAACAGGTCACTGGAGAAAGTGGAGGCGTTAGAGGTGTGAATGAAAAACTGCATCTGTAAGACAGAGAGGAAGTGAGAGTGGCAGTAAAGGAAGGGGAAAGACGTGAGCTGATGGGAAGAGTAAGGTTACATCCCATTTTGTAGGTTGCATCTTTTGATAAAGCAACACGATCTGCTACTAAGTGAATAAAGTGAGTAACTGTCATTCTGTCACAAAATGAGTCCTTTGCTAGGTCATTACTATGTACATTGTGGCAGTTCTCAAAACATAATCTGTAGTAGTATATGTGATATAAAACAATTAGCAGAAAGAGGTCTTACCTACCAAAAAGGTCACAAGAGTAAACACAGGATTTTATACAACAGATGTTTAAAGTAGACCAAAAAAAAAAATATATATAGCAACAGTCAGCTTGATCAAGTGCTGACTGAGAGAATACTGTCTTCCTCAATGAACTGAAAAAGAATTTCTCAGTATCAGGAAAATCCTGTTAAAGGCCATTTTTTCTGTCAAGCGTGATGGGACAGTAAAAAAGACCATTATAGAGAAAAGAAAATACCAAAATGCTAAATAAAATTTTCCTAGGAGCCCTAGTAAATTTGTCAACATCAAAAACATTACAATGAAAACTAAGCTGTATCTTTTATTTTCCAGATGTTTGTCAGCTTTCTTGAAACGTGATGCCAGCATCCTAAGGATAGCAGCACATGGTGGGGACTAGCCAGCACACACATACTTCTCCTTCTCTTGGCCTGGAGGGACAATATTACTTCCTTTCCTCAGTACTGGAAAAATACAGATAACTGATCAGCGAATTTTGCAGTGGGAGCAGCAGCAGAAACACCTGCCATCCTTCTGAAGGCATTTCTACAGTTTTCAGCAAATAGGAGCAATAAGAACAGAGAACCACACAGGAGGTGTCAGGGCTTAACAGGGAGTCTTGCATCTAGCTTCTGTTACAGGCAGCTGTAGCTTCCCCCCTCCTCCTTTCCTTCAAGAAAAGAGAAAAAAAAATGAATGCTATAAACCCTTTTCATTATTTCTCAAAAATGAAATTATTTATATCTGGTACATTTGTATATTTTGTGCTGTTTCTCCCCATTTCATACACGCAAGTCTTTTTACTCTTGCATCAAAAGCCCTCTACATTGGCAGTTGTGTTGGTTATTTTGGTACATAGTTTTACATCCAATACACATTCAAGGCTGCAGTTGGCTCATGACTGTACTGACTAGAGATGTAAGTCTTCACTTAGGTTTAGTGAGGTTTGCATCAGAATTACAGAGAGGGGCTTGGCAGAGGAACAGCAAGATCTGTTGAGGCCACCAATAAAATGGGCAAGTGCTCTATCTTGCTCTTCATCTGCTTTATCAAAGCAGTCTCTTCAACAGGAGTGTCAGAAGGTTTTTCCTAAGAGACATAATGTTTTCCCGACCTAAGGGGGAAAAAATCTATTATATGATTCAGAAATAAGTGTAAAGATTTTTTTTCCTTTCATGAGTCAGTAGAAAACCAAGAACATGATGACACTTTCAGCCTAATTAGGAAACATTTCATTTTTTTATTACGCAACATTCCAGAATCCTTAACAAGAATTCCCAGTAATATTTTCCTGCTCATCTTCTAGGCCCTCAAATTAGACATTTGTCCTTTAAATTTTCTAACTTCTTTTCCCTTTCAGCTTGTTAAGAAAGGAATCTAATTGTTCTCCTGGACTTTAAATGACTAAAAGAAAGATCATCCACAGGGTAATTTTGATACGTAAAGTGGTTTTACCTTGACCCCATGCAGACAGTGCATTTACAACGCATACACTGAAGACTAGCACTACACACTGAAAGCTTTTGGGAATAAGGACTATTAATGGTGTCTAGTTATAGCACACAAACAATGGGGGCTCTTCACTGGCAATACTTAGTGACACCAGTGTGCATCTACTGGAATCTGTCTCATTGTGTCAAAGAGCCTCATAACCCACCAGAGACGAGGATGATTGCAGGAGAGGCTGAGTTGCCATTGGAGAAATCTTTCTCTGCATGAGTCAGTTCCACTTAAAGTTATTATACTAACTGTAAATAATAACAGTAATAATACATTCTCCTTGGGTATAGTTTCCTTTTCAAACACAGAGAAAAAATGTACCCATGAGTGCTTAAAAAAATTACGGACTTCTTTAAGTTCCTTTTAGTTTTTCTTAATGCCCCATGTTTCCTCCTTAAGAAATGCTCCATCTTGATATCAGAGACCACACAGGAAAGTCAGGAAATGAACCAGGAGCTGTGCTCCCAGTGTGGGCTCCAGCAGCCCCTGCCTCCCAAGGAGAGGGGAAGGATGTCCATCCTCATCCACATGGACTCACCTGCTGCCAGTCCTGCATCTAACATGTCACTTTATTTACAGGTACTGCTGGATCCTGGTGTATAGCAGCTGTAGTTTGTTTAGCCAGTTCGTGGCTCCAAAAAAGCCTAAACCCCTGCCCGGTTTGAAGGAACTATAAAGCCTCTATTAAGCCTAAGCTAGTTTTCAGTGTGTCAGAACTGATTTACTACAAGCTTTTCTAGGGCTATTGTATCATTTACGGAAGGGTTATTGAAAGAATCTCGAAACACTGAGAAAATAAAATATATGACAGTGTAATTTTTCAGTGTACCTGTGTACACTGCAGGTCATATTCTGATCGGTGAGGTGATTTTGGAGCTAAATTCAACCCACTAATTTCACTGACACAACTATCTGCAACTAATACAGATGCAGAGACCATAAGAAATGCAGCTGGTTTGTCAGCAACAGCCTCTAAAATGCTAAACACACACACAAATAAACTTGTGTTTATAACAGCCTGATCTGCATCAGCTTAACTCCTTCAAAGTCAGTGGTGCCACACCAGTTTCTTTGGGCCCCGGGAGGTCTGTGGCTGCTCAGTGCTGCAGCACACAAGCCCCAAACAGCTGACATCAAACACTCAGAATTAGAGGTCGTCTTGAAACTGCAATTTTTCTGATAGTTTATTTGACTTGTTTTTATTCAAAGCTTTATTCTTCCTCTTTTCTCTTCTTATTATTAAGATTCTCAAGATGTATGACTGAGGACCATCTGATGTATTTGCCAGGTAGGATCCTGTACAATCACAGAAAAGTCCAAGAAGCCTTTATATTTGCTCATATTTGCTTATTCTTGTGCCCAGATAGTTAGATCAAGTTCAGTCAGTGAGTTGTGATGCCCATCCAGTTAAGCTGTACTACAAATGTGGAAACAGTTTTTATCTGCTGTGTGCAGTCATTTTTGTTCCATTTAAATTAACTTAAAATGAGATCACTAATTCTTTTAATTGCTCCGTAAGAGTTACTGTCTACTATTTTTGCCGAATAGAGAAAACGTATGTGTGTTAATCCAAAACAAACTATATAAGGTACAGAAGATTTCCAGGTACATTATTTTGTTTTAAACAATTCAACTTTTGTTCCTATAGAAACACCAGCCTAAATATTTCAGTGGGATTGTTAAAGTCAGACTCTAGCTGAGTTTGTTGGATGAGCTTTGAAAAAGCTGTGGAGTTTGGGGTTTTGTTTGTTTCCAAATAGCACCTCCAGGCCTTCAGATTTCTTGGTCTCCTGATCTACATTAAACAAGTGAACTTGTGTAGTCTTACACTATCTGACAATCTGCAGCTCTGATATACAGAGCCTGAAATGTGCAACAATCAACAAAAAGTTAATTTTTTACTTTAAAAAAAACCCAAAGTGATTAATAATAATTCAAAAGTTTCTCAGAGTTCTATACATATTTTTAGTGTAACATTATTTAAGTACATGCATGACTATATTCCAAGAAGTGTAGTTATACTTTGTGGATAACAGATCACAGACATACAAAGTACTGAAGTCCTGGATAATGACAATCACTTTGCTATAAGCAACATAACTAACGACGATACCTTCATCTTCAAATATGTTTTCAATGCCCATAGTCCTCTCTGTAGTGTATCTTTCTAGGTTTTTTTGAAAATGTCACAGATTTCTTAGCTGGACCTGTGTCCAGACTTTCAAATGGTAAGTCACATGAGGAATTCTTACTCACGTGGACTGAGCCATTACTCGCAGGAGCACAGGGTTGTGAAGGACCTCGGGAAGTCATCTTGTCTGCTCCCGGACCATCTGCTCCATTTAGGTTGTTCCCAACACATGTGTCAAGCCTGTGCGTGATGGTCTTCCCTGAGACACAACAGTGTCCTTGGAAAGGTTATTCTGCTGGCCTACTTTTTTTACTCTTGAAATATTTTCTAAAACTGTTTAACCTGAATGTCATGTGCTGCAATATAAGCTTTCTCAGTCATAGAGAAGGTTTAGACTGGCGAGGATTAAGAAAAGAAGAGCAAGCCTGTTTATAAAAGTAGGCACTGCTTATGCACTGAAACCTCATTAGAGGTTTGTGGAATATTTCAGGCCATGGCTTAGTGCCTAATAAATTATGGGTTGCCCAGAGCTAAACATACATATGTGTATGATTGTTGAGTTTTTTTCAGTTGATCTAATTATAATCTAATCAAAATTAACTCAAATGCCAATGAGAATCAGAGGAACAGCAATAAGCGGAGTAACCCCAGTAGCCTAATCGATGGAAAGACATCACTCCAAATTGTATACTCCAAAACCATCTGAGGAGATTGCTTTCCACATGGTGAAACCCTCTGAGATGGGTCAAGGAGAGGATCTCTCTCCCAAGCTGTGCCATGCAAGCTGAGGGGTGTTTGCCCACAGGGATATGGAACTTATTGTGGGGTGTGGGGGAATTGAATCTGGGACTTATACAAAACTTACTGCAGGATCTTTTAAAGAGATTGTGGAAATGTGCAAGGCTTCCCATGGAACGTTCAGGGGAAGGATTAAAGGTGGGGAAAGGGAGAGATCTGGGTGAAGAATGGAGGAAAAAGTTCAGGAGAGAGAAAAAGAGCATAAAAGGGGTCAATCATGTAAACATGCTGCTGGTCAATTTACTTGTCTGACTAAGCCCTGTGCTTGGCCACGGCAGACTATCTTATTTTCACATTTGATCTGACTTCTACCTTCTGTGTGGGTGCACACCATATTCTTTGTGTGCACATGTGTGTGAATGCCAGGGATTTTCCAGTCAGAGCAGCCAATGGGAAGGATGAGAGGTCTGAGTGCCAGCAAGTGGAAAGGGACCACAAACCTTGGGGACTCAAGGGCTCAGAGCCAGCACCCAGGAGGGACCAGGGGCTGGTGCTTCCAGGGCCTGCCCAGACCAATTGTCTACAAAGAGCTGACAGAGGGACTCCTATGTTGTGTGTCTGCGTGTCTGTGTGTCTGTGTGTGTGTGCATATGCAGTTAACAGACTTAAGTCCTTATCTGCTGGAGAGGAGGAGCAGAACAGAGCCATCCACACTGCACGAGGTTGTGTGAGTACTCCTAAGGACATGTCTCCCTCTTGCTGTGCTGTTTTGTGTGGCGGGCCATGTACGTGGTATGTGCGTGTGTGCATGTGCATATGTGTCTGTATGCATTCATCCAGGACTGTATGACCTAACAGGACAGAAGAAATCTCTTACGTCCCAAGGCCCACCAAATTTGGCTACCCCTAAAAGATCTGCCCATCAAGAATAGCATAGATGCTTTTCAATGCCCTGATTTACATATATCTGCCAAAAAAAATGCATGTATATTAAGCTAACCATTGGCTGGATACATAAAGTGAAAATATCTTTATTTTTCAGCAGTTTTAGCTTTCGTGAAAATATTGAGAATTGGAAAATACGTAGAAACATTAACAATGCTAAAACAAAAATTAATCTAACAGCTGTGTGTCATAATGTATAAGTCCAGGAAATTATATCAGCCAGGGACGGATAGATATCCAAAAGCATATGCAGTTATTCTTCAGCTGTCTGTCATCCACTAAGTCCCAGTTTTTTTATTCTTATTAGTTATTTGCCTAGATTCATCGTTAATGGATGGCATGCACTTGTCATTTGAAAGAGCTAACAGCCTGGAAAATGTATACATAGACTGTTTCCAGAGCAGAGGAATAGCTAAACTGCTCTAGAGGATAAAACTCCTAGAAGAAAATTACGTAAAACCTCATGAACAGATAAAAAAGTGAGAAAACCAGGTAGGGTACAACCAGTTTTAGAATTCTTGTGGGTTTTGTTTTTATCACTGTATTGGAATTTGTTCCTGTCTAGTGTCCACCTGAAAAGGCATATATTTGTCAACAAGTTTATAAAGAAGACTACTGAGAGGTGTGGGTGAACGTAACGTGTTTGCCAAAACAAGACAACTACTTCACAAGAACTATCTAGATATCTCAGCCTCAGGAGACCAGAGGCTTTAGAAAGTCCAGGGGAGGCTGCCAGCTGTAACATCAACTGCTGAACTTCAGGTCGTACCTGAGATATGTGTGTGGGTGCACATGCGTGTGCGTGGGGGTGTCTCGCAAATGCTACTAATAATCCTCGGACTTCTAAGTGCTCTCAAATCAGGAAAGCATGGACATCTACCCTCACTTTATTTAGTGAAAGTTGAAACCACACAAAGATAAATGTACATATGAAAACAAATCCCCGGCAACTGAAACAAAGTAACACTGTTAATAGGTTTCTAGCACAGAAGTTTGAAATAGAAGTGCCTCTGAATCAGAATCATATTCTTAAAATACACTTTTATTAACTACCAGCTGAGAAAGCATAGCATGGCTCCTGACATCCTGGACAGAGTGAAGTGTCCTTCCTTCAGTCCTTTTGGGTTATATTATTGGTCTAACACACCTGGATTTCAAGAGATTCGTCCTCTTGAGGAACACTTTGAGTAATATTCCATCTGCTTTGAAGACAATGGCAATCTTGCATTTACCTTCAGTCAGGCTAAGAGTATACCTAAATAGGACTCAGCTAAAGCATGAGATTTGCTAGTGGGTGGGACAAGAATCTGAAAACTCTTTTCTTCGTATGGCTTGGAAAGGATAAAACCCAGGAAACATATTTTGACTTTCAGGCACCTGCATTTTCTGCCATATAGCATTATAGGGTCTATGCTGCTTGCTGAAATGCATTTCAAAGATTTATTGAGAAACTGCAAGGAAAAATGTCTACATGCACTGAAATGACTAAAAATCTTCCTTTGTCTTGACCCAATGTGTGAAAACAACATACAACACAATGAGTTGTAAATAATGTAAAATACAGCACCTGTGGAAGTGATCTTTGTATTGATAGTTACGGCTTCTCTGCTATTTTATATTAGTTTTGTTAGACTTTAAACTAGCCATTGCCTACCACCACACTGCAATTTTCAAGTATTTATAGAACTTACTATTAAAAAGGCAACCTTAATCAATGAATCAACTAATTTCATCACTAGAAACAGGGCTACACAACAGTATCTGAGACTTTACTATCTAGTAACCTAGCAACAATTTTGTTATCCAGGTAGTGATCAAAATACACACATTAGAAAAATGGAAAATGCGTATGATAGACTGAGACAGTATTAAAAAAGCCACAAGCCTGATACTGTGTGTGTGTGAATATAGAATAGAAGAATGCAGTAGCTAACGAGATAAAGCTTTGTCAGAAACAAATCTGTGACTTTTCTCATATATGTTTGTCTTCTGGCTACTGGTATTGTCTGAAGATTTTTTAGCTTTGCACATTCTCATATATAAGCAAACATACTTGCTACTCATCTAGCAGTTTATTCCTGTGTGGCCAGAGCCCAATGATTTATACATACTTTTAGTCATTTGATTTATACAAACACATACAGACACCCCAAATGACATATTCCCAATAAGTATGAAACTGCCTTTAGTGTTATATCTATGCTGTGGTGTCCCTCAATACAGAGTGAAAACCAATTTATGACAAATCTCATGTTACCTCAAAATTACCTACTACCTACAGGGAGACCAGATAAATGTAGCATTTGCCATGATGTTTAATGTAAACTGTGATTGTCAGTGTATGTGTTTGTACACAAGTTTTCTAGCTTGCAGACAGGGCTGATCACATCTTGACAGAAAAGTGGTTATATTACCTCCACAATGGGCAAACAACTTATAGTGAGGTTAAGTACTTGGCCAGTCATCACTTCAGTCCCTTTACTATATGGTCACCACCAGATTTTTCTGCTTTGCAGAGTTCAAAGGTCTAAGCAGTCCAAGAGCAGTCAGGATTGCTTTGGGAATTGTATTAAAACTTGATGTATTGATTAAGTGCTGTATCTTAAGAACTAAATACCAACCCCATCAACTACAAAAGCCCAAGTAATCTGAATTTGAGTAGACCTCCAAGGAGAAAGTGGGCAAACATTGCTGTACTTGTCCAAAATCCCAGTTCTCTTCAGTGAAAGTAGTGTCAGCAATGAGGATCTGGTCTAACAGTTGGATCTGAGATTAAATATTTGCTCAAGATCTTTTCAGCTCCTTACCTGGGACTGCTGTAAAAGTGTTTGGTCTTTCACTTTACAAATTTTTGATGCTAAGATAGCAACACACTGGCATACCATTCACTGGGGAATAGAGATCTATAAACAAAGATCTGGTACACTCCCACATGACCAGCAATTTAAGATGAAGTATCCCTATGAATTGTCAGTCTGCTCCTTCATCAGAGTGCACTGGCCAGGCTAGGATCCTGAAATACAGAGTATTGATTTGAAGGTGACGTGTTTTAGTGCTAAGCATTAGCCAGAGCACCCTGACACAGATGTGCAGTGGGAGAAATTATTTGGATATTGAAGATTTCCAATGAATTTGCAATATTCCAGTACAATAGAAAAGTCTGTAACTTATGTAAAAGTATGACAAGTTGCTGAAGAAAAAACCTTTCACCTACAGGCAGTCTGTTAAACACCCACACCTATCCTGTAGAGTATTAGTGGACTCCTGTAGCTGTTGATTGAAGAGAAAAATGTGGAGCGATTTTTTCTTTGTCAGAAAGCTTTCAAAATCAGTAATTGTGAAATGTTGCTGTCCAAATTGGTAACAACTTGGCTTTGCTGGGGCTGCCAAGTGCTGCAAATATCTACCTGCCTAAAAAGTAAAGAGGCAGAAATAAAAGAAGTACACCTTCAAGATCTTGATCTTCCCTGTGCTGCCACTCAGCCTGCCTGATACAATCTGATGGTGAGCTTTAAAGTATGCTAAAGGCAAGTCCTGATTTAATTCAGAACCTAAGATCCCTCTAGGTACCATTCGTGAATTGACAGATGTGTCTTTCTGTCCCTCCTGAGATTGTTTCTAATGTAAACCTCCTGCTGCAGTCCCCCAATAGAAGCACTGACTGACTCATTTTTGTCTGATTCCTCAGAAGAATGAGTAGGTCAAGCAGTGGGAAGGCTGCTAGACGAGGAGATAAGTGTTTTCTGGATGTTAAGCAAATTCATCTACACAAATGTTTGTTCTAACGCACTGCTTATTACTGCCAAAATAATGGTAAAAGTCAGGGAATTTACTAATTCTTCAACAGCAATTCTGCTCTATCCCACTGGTTAGCATTTTAATATAAAACTATAAATACAACTTGCATTAACTCAGCAAGGTAAAAGTAAATTGAATAAAACCACATGAAAGTGACAGCACCCAATGTGTAACGGAGATTTCCAACAGATTAGCAAACATGGCATTTCATACTCCTGAAAAAACCAGAGCAGAAACCAGAAGGGACCAACAATTTGTCAAAACATCAGAAAGTTGTTCCTGTGGACCATTCCAGGGCACTTGTGTGAGCCACAAAAGCAGGAAAACTGAGCGCTTCGCCATCAAAAACACCAAGGGCAAACTTCCTTCCACTGGCACTGTTCAAATTGCTTACCACTTTTGTTGTATCCAAACCCAAAATGCAGCTTCTGACTGAGATGACAATAATTTGGTTGTAAAAGATACATTTGAAAAATATGACAACACATTTCACGGAATCACAGAATCACAGAATGTTAGAGATTGGAAGGGACCTCAAAAGATCATCTAGTCCAATCCCTCTGCCGGAGCAGGACACCTAGATCAGATCACACAGGAACGCATCCAGGCGGGCTTTGAATGTCTCCAGAGAAGGAGACTCCACAACCTCTCTGGGCAGCCTGTTCCAGTGCTCTGTCACACTCACTATAAAGAAGTTTTTTCTCATATTCAAGTGGAACGTCCTATGTTCCAGCTTGAACCCATTGCCCCTTGTCCTATCACTGGGTGTCACAGAGAAGAGCCTGGCTCCATCCTCCTGACATTCGCTGCACTCTTACTTAAAATACATACCAAATCCATGCTGATTGTTTTCTGAGGCTTTGGGTTTTGGGGTTTTTTTTACAGGTAGACCAGCCATACTCAGTTCAGGTAACAAAGTTGTTTCCACTGAAGTTTCAGCTGGGGGATCCCATAGAGAAATATCACAAATTTCTGAAACATCAGTGAGTCCTAAAACTCTGTAAGTGACAGGATTTGCTGGTGTATTTGGGAGCTATGTTCCTGACTCTGACCACCTCCATCCAGCTGAGGTTCAGCACCTTGTCATGTGACTGGACCTGCTGAATTCCACTCAGCCTTGAAAAGACATTGCAAAATTTCAAATGTGAGCATCACATTTATCACCAAAAAAAAAAAAAAAGATTCAAAGTCACAAAACACTGGGTTTGGTTTGGCAGATTATTCCAGTTAAAGAAATGAGAGTTTGGCTCAAAATATCTACAGGGTAAAATAATGATGAATACACAAATGCCCTTGCACAGATATTCTACTAGCACACACGGTAATGACAGCCACTCCATAGTTTATTTTGTTGCCGAAAAGAAAAACATATCATATTTCTCTCTCACTGAAGCAATCCACATTTCAAACAGACATTTAAGAAGCTACATGTTTTCTTAGCAAAAATTAAATCCAGTTAACAGAACATCACATATTCATATGACAACCTGTCACTGTCTTACTTTTTTATTAATGAATTTGCTTAGTTATCTTTCCAACAGACACAATATAAGACCTATAATTGGTAACCATGATCTTGACAGTCCTTCAGCTACTTCTTACAGCAGCACTGTGCTACAGCTGACAAATTACACCTGTAATGTAACACATATACTCCTGAGTACAAGGACACTACACCAAGGGCAAATTGTGCCTGACAAACCTTCTGGCCTTTCATGATGGAGTTACAGCATCAGTGGACAAAGGAAGAGCAACTCACATCATTTACCTGGACTTATGCAAAGCCTTTGACACTGTCCTGCACAACATCCTGGTGGCCAAATTGGAAAAATATGGGTTTGATGGATGGACCACCCGCTGGACAAGGAATTGGCTGGATGGTTGCACTCAGAGAGTTGCAGTCAATGGCCCAATGTCCGAATGGAGACTGGTGACGAGTGATGTTCCTCAGGGATCAGTATTGGGACCGGTGCTACTTCACATCTTTGTCGGCGACATGGACAGCAGGATCAAGTGCACCCTCAGCGAGTTTGACAATGACACCCAGCTGTGTGGTACAGTCAACATGCTAAAGGGAAGGGATGCCATCCAGAGGGACCTTGAGAGGCTAGAGAGGTGGACCTCCGCTAACCTCATGAAGTTCAACAAAGCCAAGTGCAAGGTCCTGCACATGGGTCGAGGCAATCGCAAGCACAAATACAGGCTGGGCGGAGAATGGCTTGAGTGCAGCCCTGAGGAGAAGGATTTTTGGGTGTTGATAGATGAAAAACTGAACATGAGCCAGCAGCGTGCGCTTGCAGCCCAGAAAGCCAACCGCATCCTGGGCTGCATGAAGAGAAGCATGGCCAGCAGGTAGAGGGAGGTGATTCTGCCCCTCTGCTCTGCTCTTGTGAGGCCCCACCTGGAGTACTGCATCCAGTTCTGGGCCCCCCAATACCATAAGGACATCAAGCTGTTGGAGCAGGTCCAGAGGAGGGCCATGAAGATGATCAGAGAACTGGAACACCTCCCATATGAGGACAGGCTGAGAGAGTTGGGATTGTTCAGCCTGGAGAAGAGCCTTCCAGTACCTGAAGGGTGCCTACAGGAAAGCTGGGGAGGGACTTTTTACAAGGGCATGTAGTGACAGGACAAGGGGTAATGGATTTAAACTGGAAGAGGGCAGATATAGACTAGATATTAGGAAGAAATTCTTTATTGCAAGGGTGGTGAGGCACTGGAAGAGGTTTCCCAGGGAAGCTGTGGATGTCCCCTCCCTGGAGGTGTTCCAGGCAAGGCTGGATGAGGCTTTGACCAACCTGGTCTAGTGGGAGGTGTCCCTGTCCATGGCAGGGGGTTGGAACTCAATGATCTTTAAGGTCCCTTCC
Source organism: Pterocles gutturalis (assembly GCF_000699245.1). Classification (NCBI taxonomy): domain Eukaryota; kingdom Metazoa; phylum Chordata; class Aves; order Pterocliformes; family Pteroclidae; genus Pterocles; species Pterocles gutturalis. The sequence continues at coordinate 5,003 of NW_010133708.1, read as the reverse complement.
AACCCAAACCATTCTATGATTCTAAGTATAATAATGGACATTAAAAGAATGCTCCACAACATATCTATTACATCTATTATATAAACTGCCATAATGAAGTACAACATGGGCTCACTTCCAGCTATTTGAAAAGCATTAAACATTCATGTTATATGAACAGGAACATCCAATACTCAGCTTCCCTAAGTGAATATTTAAGAAGCACCATGAATTACAGTGCCAACTAGCGGGGCTTTAAAGGCACTTTGGATGTCAGCAAAATCACCGTATTATAATGGACACCCAAAATAAGTCATACATAAACCTACTGATGCTCACTATTACATCTGTAAAACTCAGAAATTCTGGGAGGCGATGGGTTCCAGTCTCATAACATGGGTTACGCAATATTGCACTCTTTCATGTAGAAGGGTCAATTTATATTGTTTTCATATCAGATGTTGCAGCCACCGTGGCATTCTTTCTGTCTTTGTATTTCCCCTGTGCCTTTTTTTGCTCATTTTCCTTCAGTTCTCACTATATTTGTTTTTCCAAAAGAAACTCTGCACAGTTTCCCAAATGTACAATCAACGATCTTCTGTGTACATGAGTGGCAAACTCTCAGATGCCCCAGAGAATAGAGAAGGAAGGATATTATAGGTACTGAAGAGCAGAGATCCCAGGTGTCTGTGCCAAGAGCTAACTCACTGTCTTAGCTCTGATTTAGCACTGATCTTGACAGATTTGAGTTGTCTCTCCATCAGTGCACAATCTCTGTCCTACAAGATTTTACTTTAAAAAATTATAATCACGCAATGAAAACAAAACCCAACCCCTTTGCAGCAATTTTTCGATCTTCAAAAATCTCATTGCTTTATTTGCATGAATATCTCACTGAACATTTTTTAATTTTCAAATCTGTGCTGACAAGACTTGCTGAACTCAATTGTTCAATAATGCATCAGTATGTTATTTTGTATTTATGATGTAGCTCTTTGCTATCCCCCCATAGTGCTGTGCTGAAGTTTGGAGCCAAGAATGAGTTACATGCCTGCAAAGCACCACGTATGCTAATTGCGCTTTATATATCATTAATGTGCAATGCATCCTGATACCAAGCTTCCAGGGCCCAAGGCCTTCTGAGACATTCAAAGAAAGAAGAGAGGAGATCCCACTTGTCCTCAGCATTTTCTACCTCCTTTTGTCAACTTTTGGTTAACACTCATTAGCAGAACTGGGGGGGAAACTCAGCTTTGGATGGCAGTCATTCTCCATCTCGGTCACATACCTCTGCTTGTTGAAGCAATGTGCACATGTGCATTGCAGCGTTATTTCACTTGAATTTTGGCATACAGTGTCAAGCTGTTTATGCTTTGCTGACATAGATGCTTTCTATGGTGCTTTCTCTAGGAAGACCCTTTCCAAGAAAACCTTGTTAAGCACCTGACAGAACCAATCTTCTTTTAATTTCAAGACACTTGGACCTTTAGATGTAATTACATGTATAAATAGAATGACTCACACAATTTTGCTGCTGTTTGTAACTTACATTTCATTATTTTCATTTATCTGACAGAGAGCCAACAATTGTAGTCTTCCCTGGAGACAGAGTAGTGAATCCAATTTACAGACATTTCTTGTAGTTGTTTGGTAAAAGACTGCCTGGACGTGTGGTTGAGCACAGAGGTGAACTTACATACATTAGGATGAGCACAGATCAAAGTACCAGATCTTATTTTATTTTTAATTGAAAGAGCAGAAATTCAAGAGAGTGTGGCAAACTGTACAGGCATGAGAGCCCATCTGGACATGTTTGACAGGGCTCCTGTCACGCTGACAACTTTCTACAGCTCAGTGGTGTCTGACGAATTTTTAAATAATTTTCTGGACATATTGAAAGAAAATTGAAAGGGTCCAACCATGAAGCAGTCCCTGACAACTGCTCAGAGCTGTATCTTCTCTGCTGCTGCCCTGAATGAAGATAGCCCTGTGGGCTGCTCTGCTACAGCTGGTGTGTGGGGACTGCTTCAGAAATGAGTGCACTACCTGCTCCTTGTCTGGGGAGAAAGGAGAACCATTAAAGCTGCTGTCTTCATGGTAAACACACCCCTAGCATTTAACAGCTCACTTTGCTTCCCTTAATTTCATTACATTCCTTACACATGTTGCTTCCTTTAAATTTATTATACAAATACAAAATTAAAAGCTTTGAAAAGACTAACATATTCCTATCAAATGGAAGCTCCAGGTTTGTGCTTTTCTGTGTCTTCTTTGAAGTTTACCCAAATGAATACTCCCAGCTCAGACGTACAGTCCCAAATCTCACACAGAGAGTCATGTGCCTTTGGAACTCGGTATGGCTCAGTCAACTGCATGGCAAAGATAATACAGAAAATACCATCACAAACTGCAGCTACAGAGTTCTGAAAAGGAAAAGCATAAAAGTACAAACAGCCCATCTCGTAACAGCCTCATATTATGCTCCCACTGGAAAGTAAACACAGCCTATGGGGAATTTCCCAGTAGATCCAAATAACATCCAAATAACTGCACGGTTCAAACAAACTACAGGGGAAAGAAGACAGAGAGAAAGAGGGAGGGGGAGAAGTCATGGGGACCTAGAAAAATTGCAGAAATTACAGTCCCAAAGCATCCAGTTCATTTTGAAGTCACTCTGATCCACTTCAATTAAGATGACTAATGATCAGAAAACATTTAAGATCATTTCATTTATTTTCTGGACCTTTTGCTTGTAAGTACCATGATCTTTTAAGAGCTGCAGAAGCTATTTTGAGCAGAGGTTATAAAAGTACAGTTCTTGAGAGTAAAAGAAAGTCTTACTGAAGATCAAGGGATTCTTACAAAATACAGGTGGATGATATTTCCCTGTTGCATTAAGTTTTATGCGATTAATACCATACTAGAAATGAAGTGGTGTAAATGGATGAAAAAAAATCATGTAAAAGATCTGACATAATATACAAGGAACTATATTGACTATATGTTCCCTGTTCCTTCGGTGCATTTGATCCTTTACTTCTTAATTAGTATTGTTCATGTCTATGTTAATGTGATATGCACTTCTGAATCAAATCTCCTGCTATTCCTGTTTACTCCAATTTGGTTCACTTCTCAGAGTGACCACAATTTCTTTCGTATAAGCCTAAATGAAAAGTTGAACTCCACAAGTTCACCTGATGTGCTCCAACCACTGACAGGACCAGAAGAGAGTTAGTCCAAATATATGCATGCCAGGGCTGCCAGGTCCTTGGCACCAGTGCTTTCCCCCTGTGAAACTGTTCATATTGCACTGAACTGCCTGCTAACATGGACGTAGGTAGAAAAACAGTAAATCATTCTCTTTCATTCTTGCTATCCTGCTGTATTTGCAGCCTGACTAGCAATGCAGCAAATCTGAAATGTAAAAGGCTTCATAATCCTTGTTAAAATTCTTAATTGCTGTTAAACATCACAAAGATAGGTAACACTATTCTGGCCCTTGAAAGGCAAGTCTTGTGGTGGCATGGCTCCCCAGACAAAATTGAATCAGGCAATGGGACTCATTTCCAAAACAGTCTCATAGACACTTGGGCCAAAGAACATGGCATTGAGTGGGTGTACCACATCCCCTACCATGCACCAGCTTCTAGGGAGACTGAACAGTACAATGGACTGCTAAAGACTACACTGAAAGTAATGGGGGCCAGAACTTTTAAAAACTGGGATACACATTTAGCAAAAGCCACCTGGTTAGTCAACACTAGAGGATCTGACAATTGGGCTAGCCCTGCGCAGTCAGAACTTTTTCTGTACTGTGGATGGGGATAAAGTCCCTGTGGTGTGTATCAAGAATAGGCTGGGGAAGACAGTCTGGGTTATTCCTGCCTCAGGTAAAGGTAAACCCATTTGTGGGATTGCTTTTGCTCAAGGACCTGGGTGCACTTGGTGGGTGATGCAGAAGGATGGCAAGGTCCGATCCCCCTCAAGGGGATTTGATGATGGGTGAAAGTGGATGATGAATGTAGTTGTATAATGTTAATTTCTGCATAACCCTGTGATTGAATATTATCATTGCTATGATTGTTATGTATTATGCTAATGATATTCTATTAAGAATCACACAGGTTTGATGGAACCAAAACTGATGTCTGGCAACTTCCTTGAGACTGACATCCTCAACCTACAGACTATGGACTTGGACTGTGCCAGGTACACCAGATGTGTAAGTTCCAGATGCAGAATGTAACAGAGACTATACACCATCTTTCTGCTGCATCCAAAAGCACCCACTCTACCAATTAAGTGAACTCCGCATCTTCTTTCCTGCCTCGAAAGACTGTCATGACAGATGACAGTCCAAATGATGATTAGTCCAAAGTCATGGACTAAATGAACTGAATGGTGAATGGTATGGAATAAGGGGTGGAGAATGTCCTGGGTTCAGCTGAGATAGAGTTAACTTTCTTCATAATAGCTAGCAAGAGGCTGTGTTTTGGATTTGTGCTAAGAAGAAAGCTGATAACAGTGATGTTTACAGTTGTTGCCAGGACAGTCAAGGACTTTTCAGCATCTCTGCTGTGGCCGCTTCTGCAGGTGCAGGAGAAGCTGGGAAGGAGCACAGCCCCAGTTACTAGCCTAGGATTCGATCTTACATTTAGAATTGAGGCCCAAAATGGACAATAATCTATTCCATAACACATACATCATGCCTAGTATAAAGGTGAGGGGTCTCCAGAAGCTCATCTCCTCTGCCTCCGGGTCAGCTCTCTTTCCAGGTTGGCTCTCTTGGGATGGTCCCTCTTGCTGGGTTGTCTCCCCTCCTTTGTCAGCTCTCAGTCTGGGATGTCAGGTTTTTATCTCTGTTCCAGGAGTGTGGTTTTGGGACTCTCCCTGCTCTGGGATCGTTAGCCAGGAACAGGCTGAGCCTTGGTCATCGGGTGGTGAGCAGTATCACTGCGTACCACTCCTTGGTATATTTGTATGCATTATTATATATATTTCAATATTATTGTAGTTTAGTTATT
>NW_010133707.1:27465-55366 GCF_000699245.1 Pterocles gutturalis | reverse complement strand
CTGGGCACCTCCTGCGCTCGCCGTTTTCCGCAGTCCGGATCCGAGATTGGTTTTTTCCTTATTTAAACAAACACACAAACTTCTGTAGTCTAAATACATTAATATAAAATCTTCCTGCAGGTGAACACGTTTGGTCCTGGAACGCAGCGGGTGCTGGCAGGTGCTTCACTTGGAGCTGCACAGGAGTTAGAAGGGTTGGGGTGACAAAGGACATCCTCCCGCCTTCGGCTGTCTCATACCGCTTATGAACCAACACAACTTTCCCGATAAAGGGAAATTCACAGCGAGACACAGAAGTGGGGCTGAAGTCAAGCGTAGGAAGGTGTCCACTTCTGTCCACGTGAAGAATGTACCATTCAGCTAAATCATGGAGAGAGTGCCTTAGCTACACCTGGTCAAGAACAGGCTTTGCTTTGGTGATACACTTGACCTGTAACAAAGAAGGGTGAGGCATAACATAGCAACATTTCAACTTCTTTTCTCATAGTTTATGATGAACAAACACATCGGCACCCCTGCTATTGCTGTTAATCTTCAGGTACCATTCCTTACAGCAGAATCCTTAGTCTTGCCACACTGATGCAAGGGAGCACTCAAGAGTTTACCTTTAACCAGTTAAAAATCAGACTAAAAGATTTCTCTTTACAAAGCATATTTAAATATTCAGATTAGAACAGCTCCTAAAGGTACATTATCATCTGGCTTTACTAGATCTCTTCACTTTGTCCAGGTGATGTGCTTCAGTAACCCAAGCACAGTTTTTTCATCTTGATAATAAAAATAAGAGAGAAACCAACAGGTAAACAGGCAATAAAAAAAAAGAGACCGTAGTTTAAATCATGCTTGCTTGCGTGATATGGAACAAATATTTGAACCTGTATCCTAGACCACTGAATATTTACCAAGCTAATGAATATTCTGGTGTCCTGGGGGATCTGTTCCACATTTTATAAATCAATGTTTATTGGACCAGAAGGAAAGAGAGAGAACTTCACCCTCTTTTTGTAAAGGGCACCTTTACACATTTTTCAGTTTCATTTGTAAAAGCCACTACAATAGCCATAATTTTGGAAAATATGTAAAGAAAGTATGTATGTATATAAAGGAAAAAAAATTATTAAGTCTGATGTTTACACCAGCACCAAAATCGAAGACCAGATAAAAGATGGGAGTAAAACTTTCTTGAACTTAAAAATAGAAATGTTCAAATGTTCCAATTCCAGTAAGAAAATTATTAAGTGTTTTGCTTTTTTCGCCCCTCAGTTGCCAGTGGTACAATTTTTGATTCCACTGAAGCAGTAAGAAATTATGTCACTGACTTCAATATGAGCATGACCTGGCCTTTGCTTCTTACACTTGTTGATCCTGGAGGCCTTAAACCTCCCAAAGGTCAGTGGTCCTCCAGGTAAAGTAAAATCATAAGCCATTTCCCAGCTCATTTGGGCTAGGTTTTCCACAGTTCTGGAATAGGAACAAAACATTCAGCTTTATAGGTATGAAACATGAATAATCATTCCACAGCTGTCTGCAAGCATGCAATTCCCACAGCCAGAGCTAGAATAATATATGAGAAATCGGCTGTTAGAAATGCTGCTTGGGGAACACACCTAATTTCTTTATAAAGAAAGATGTTTTTCCCTGGTTGACTACATGTAACGCATGCCATGAATGAATTTTAAAGGAACAAAGGTACAAATATATCAGGCTTTCTCACTGACAAGTCTCAGTCGGTGGAGGAAAGCAAACGACCACACAACAAGAATAATAATCCCACTCCCTGGATGCTGCCAGCAGACTAGCAGACTGCAATGAACTCTAAGGAAAGCAGGGAACAAAACACACACTCTGTCTTTTTCTTCCTGCAACAGACTAGCAGGCACAGAGGCATAACATGAAATATAAATTTTATTTTCTTTTTCAAAACATCACTGATCAGAGATTTAGCCTGAAGTAGAAAGTTTGCCCATTGTTACTAGGGAAGGAATGTCTCCCAGCAGATAGCATCTTGAAAATGGAGTGATGCTTAGACACAATACTAATTTGTATAGCACACAATACAGTAATTAACTTCTGCCTCTAGGCAGACACTTAATGGATGAGATTGTTCAAGGACAACGCTAGATTTACAGCAAAGACAGTAGAGCTAGTAGGAACAGAAATCCCAGGAGATGCTAATGGAGAAGGAACAGAGGACAAGTCTACACAAAAACCACCAGAGCAATGGCCAGAAAAGTAAGAGCAGAAGCGCTAAGATAGAAGCATGGAAGTCAAAGACAGAGACAGCAATCGAGAGAAGTGATCGGCAGTATCAAATATGGTGGGAAATTTTATTATCTAAAAAGCAGCATTTCAGTACTTGGATGAAAACCAATCAGGCTGCAAAATAGATTATTTTTCTGAGAAAACTGAGGTGAGCTGTATACATGGTAGGCTAAAGCAATTCTCAGAAGGCTTAGAAATGTTCTGTTGAAACAATGAGCATGAAAATGAGACTGATAGGAAATTGGTCCTTGTCTAATACCTGAGTGTTTTTAGTCCATCCAAGGCCCAGTGAACACACTGGGGACATTCTACAGAGGGAGACAGGAAAACTGGGAAATGTCCAAAAATAGCATTTAAGAGATATATAGCCTGGGCAGAATATAGGTTTCTACTAGTAGCTGTAAAATGAACGTTTAACATATAAAGTAATGACTGGTTAGAGAGTTCCTGTTAGGAAACGTAAATTAATGTAAGAGTGAATACTACACTATGTAAGTGAATAAATGGACCAAAGGAGAGCTAGAGCTTTGATTCAAACTGCTGGATCATCCAACCAAACTAGCATTAAGGCACCTACCCACAATATCACGATCGCCATCAACTCTCTTGACCAAAATAAAGACAGTGTCATGGCAGATCCCATGCTGAGCCTATAGCAGAGTAAAGCCGAGCAGATTTAGGTCCCTAGAGGAGGCAGGTTGTGGCTGCTGGGTGAGCAGTGGCTCTGCTGGGGTCAGGTGTGGTGTGGGGAACACAGCACACCAGAAAGAGAGGATGAAGAGGGTTGGTCCAGGATGCAAATTAAGATGCACAAGCAGAAGGAGAAAAATATTAGTTGCTGGAGAAATGGAGGGGACAGGAATGGAAGTCATATGTTCCAGATCTTGATAGTCTTGAAATTTGAAAAATAATGTGCAAAAGAGGAAAGGGCACTTAGACCTGGCAAACTGATGGAACACGACACGATGCAGGGCCAGGGCCTGCGTTTGCAGACTTTGAAGTGAGGACAGCAAAACTACGCAGTTTTAACAGGAAAAAAATGTATATCTTCTTCATCATGGAAGCAACTGTCAGAAGCTGCTGCCCCATAAACCAGTTTAAAATATGCCTGTAAACTACACATAACCTGTAAAGCAGGTATGTTCATTTCAAAGGTCATGTAACATGAGTTATCTGGAATAAATTCTTACTTCCTTATACTTTATTTCAAAAAGCATGTTTATACATATAATAAGATTATTCTATTTGCAGTAAATGCTATTTTTTTAAAAAGTATGTTTGTTTCTTTTGATGGTTTGGGGGTTTTTGGGGTTGGGTTTTTTCTTTGTTTGTTTTTAATAATGTGCAGTCATGATTGTATGACTATGTTTACCTCATTTTTCAGATTTGATATTTTTATTTTCTTTATAAAAATATAAACCAACAAAATAGTACACAAACTGCAAACAGAATCCATAGATAAACTAATATATTTTCAATCTTTTTACCTCAAAATGATTTAATCTCACTTCACACAAAATATTTTATATCCCTGTCTTTTTTTTTTCAACCTAGAAACTGTTAAGAATTCATTTCAAGAGCTTCTTGTACTGCTACAAAGTTAAATGCTGGGGCATGAAACACACAAAAAAAAGAAATTAAGAGAAATAAAATGACAGTAACAGTCCTTTTCATTGTGTACAATGGAAAGCAGTCCTTTATTTCATCGGTATTTACCCTGTTTATTCAACTTTTCATTGAATACAGTGAAAAAGATAAAGATGAAATTAAGATGTCTTCAAAATCTTATATATTTTTGAATTTTCATAATATATTGTAATTAATTGATAACAATTTTAAATGCAAATTTCTACCTCACAAAAAAACCAAGCAACAGAACATTATTAAGTTAGTTTCACACGTGTATGAAGGTACGTTTTTAAAGGTATAATTTCAGTAGCTTTTAAACAAAATTGATTTATTATACCAATAACAGAGCAATATAAAAATCTAAAATGGGTTTATAAATGATTTATATTTAATAAAAATGTATTTCAACCATCATTATACTTACTTATCAAATCTTGCTCGTGTAGCAAACTGTGTTATGCATGGTCTTGTTGATTTTGATTCAATCCTGTGCTGCTGCACACTTCCACTGCAGGAAATTCAAATGCAAAGTTACAGACCCTGTACATTAACCATGAAGTGTCTCTTGTCCATTCACATCACATGCTAAAACTGTTCTGAGTTCTCTTCACAAGGCTTCTGCAATATCGTTGATAAAATGTCACCTTTTATTAGCATGGTCACTCTCAAGTACACTAAACGTGCATTTAAAATATAAAATGCACATCATCCATCTTTTATTTAACAGCTGCATCCCGCCTTTAGAACTTTCACGCTACCAGCATGCCTGGGTCAAGGTTCTGTTAATAAAGTGATGTCTAGTGACAGGTAGAGAGGGAGTTAACTGGATTTGATAAACTTTATCAATAAAATAGTTTATCAAGGATTTGATAAACTATTACCTGCAGTTTCTGTAGTTTGTTGCCTAATGAGCTAAAAAGGAGGCACGTAACTACAAGCCCCATTTGTCCAACTGTGTGATTGGAGAGAAAGATGAAGGGCAATATACTTGTGCGTCTTACAGCTTTACGATTTTAATCCATTTTGTCAGGGAAATACATTTTGGTCTGTCAAATAATGTGATAACTAAACTATTCAAACAAGGAGAAAAACAATGTTTCTGTATTGTTAATCTGTTTGTTTATATGATTTACTATGGGTATTATTTAATGAGTAGTCAGAGGCATAGTGTTTCAGTTTAACATTTTTTATCCACTAAGATAACACTTGTATCTAGAAATGGTCATTTTTTTATAGTAAAGAAATAAAACATTAAACACTTAGACATAATTATTCAAATAATCTAATATTGACACATTATTAAGAGACTGACTTACTTTCTAGTATTTAGATATACACTTGTCTTTATTTGATTTGTTAGAGCATCACAAACACTTTTGGAAGATAAAGTTCTAAATCCTTTGAAGTCAGACCCATTTTAAGACAACTATTTTGGAAAACTTTGTTCCAACAAAATCAAAATCCACATTTGCAAAGGAGCTTTTCAGAGTTTCCAAAGGAACCTCAGTGACTTGAATTTCTATGTGCAGGAGAAGACACAAGAAAAAAAAAGACAGGGATGTTCAACTTGGGCTCCTCTCTGAGAACAGCATCATATGGAAGAGATAAAAATACAAGGTAAAAAAACCAAAAAACAAAACCTAATAAAACCGAACAAAAACCAAACCAGCAGTTGATCTAGACTGAAACTGTCTTCTGCTCCTGCAACTGTTCCTATCTCAGAGAGGAAGAAAAGAGAAGTTTCTCGCCTTGGAGCTGACTCAGTGGAGTGGGGAGTGGAATGCAAAACTGGCACTCTGGCCCCAGCTACCAGGGAGTTTGTCGCAGTTCAGAGGCTTGTAGTTGTGATGGCGGTGCTTGCACAAGCCTCTTCAGTCCTCTGTCAGTGGCTGCTGGAAACAGAAGTACCTTTTAGTCTCCATCATTTCTATCAGAACAAATTGAGATGTATTCCAGAAAGTACTTAAAAAAGAAGAAAACTTCCAATGAGGAAATCACTTCTCAGTATGCCACTTGAAAATGTGGAATTCCTGCTCAGCCTACAATGTCCTCAGTAAATAATGGAAATTGAAAGCATAAATAGAATGAAACAGTCCAAATGACCTCAATAAAGAACAGAGGAATAAGAAAAAAAGCAGGGCTTAACCATGTGCTCAAAAGTATATAAAAATAATTCCATTGACTTCAACTGGCACCGCTGACGTACTATGTGACTGTTGGGAACTTGACCTCTGCCGGCCTTCTTACAATCAAGAGAGTCACATCAGCAAGTGGCTTTGCAAGGACAGAAGATAATTAAATGCGATCAGACCTAGCAGAGGAAAGTATAGTATTAATCTGCGGTAGGAGCAGAAATATTTCATAATTATAAAATTGCTTCAATGACTGCTTCTGTTCTTTACAGAAATACGTCATCCCGGCATTAGAAAGGTTTACATGGGGTGACTATAAGAAGAGGTAAACAGATGCATTTTGTTGTTTTGGTTCTTCCATTGTCACTGCACACATCTACATCTATGCTTTGAATTGTATGTTAAGATTGCAAGGGGCAGAAGGTGAGTGATTGATTCCCACATGCTATGCCAAATCCCCAGTATACTGCTGAGCAACTGGGACTGGTTGGGCTGGGAACTAATTGGTTGCTAAAAACAATAAAAAATGGGAGTACTTTTAAAAGATAGCTAACATGCTGAGCGTATAAAATTAGACTGAAATGACATCATTAAAGAAAGCTTTCAAGTGTCAAAAATGAAAGAAGGTCATATATTCTCCACTGAGGAAAGCTAAATCTCACCAGAGGGGACATCCACTTTCATTATTCAGCTATTTTATCTGTTTTGTCTTTTACAACAACTTTGTAGCCAGACATAAAAAAAACCTAAGAGATGTGTTTGAGAGTTGAAAGAATGAGCACAGAGAGTAGATAAAAGATGTAAGAATTGGAAAGACAAGTCAAAATTTTAAAATTATATATAGTGCAAAGCTAGTACAAAAAAGTTTGATGAAAAGCTAGGCTATCTTGAATGTAAATGTTATGCATCTTACTATTTTTGTTTTAAGAAATATCACACATCATCAAAATCAGTGGAATTATACCACTATAAATATATGTTTAGTTCATACGTAAAAAGAAATAGCTGAAGTAATTTTTCAACTCATTGCTTTTCCATCTCTCTTCTTTGTTTGGTTGTTTTATTTGTTTTAGCTTTTTTCCCCCTCCAAATGATGGCATCTATTCATGGCTATCTGTTCTCACCATTTCCAATTGATTCTGTTTTAAATTCGTCAATTCCTGTGCACCTTTTGTAGACTGGAGGCAAATCTCTTCTAAAGGAACATTTCAGTTACAAAAGTACATCTGCCAATTAGCATTAGTGAGATAGTGCTTGTAATGCATACAGACTCATAGCTTGTACAAAATTAAGGAATCACAAACTCACCGTGGCTGGGGGACCCACAGGAGGTCTCTAGTCCAAGTTTTTGCCTAAAGCAAGGTTGCACTAAATTCACATGGGGTGCTCAGAGCTTTTACAAGTTCAGTGATGAAAACCTTTGGGGACAGAGGATCTGCAGCCTCTCTGGGCAGCCTGTCCCAGACACTGCTGGATTTGTTGAAGTTTGTCACCATCCTTTTCACATTTTCATCCAGAGTCAAGTTTTAAAAAAATAGTTTAAAGAATTTCAGTACAGTCAACTGATGTACCACAATACAGAGAATTATATGAGCTTATCACCTTTACAGCTTTCTTGCTCTGCCTTCATTTTGGACTTCACACTGCATTGCGAGGCTTTCATGCAAAGAACTGTATCTTTTTACTTGTATGGAGTCCATCACGAAAACAAAAAAAAAAGTGGGGAGTGAGGGGTATATTTCAACTTTACTGAAGCAATGGCATGATTATTTTCCAGATTTTTTTTTCTTTCTAATTTTACTTTACTCTTTTGTCTTCTCTTGCATTTTGTTTCCTTCACCTAACCTTTCATGTTGTTTGTTGCTCACCTTTCCATTAATAGCGATCTCCATTTTTATCCCCTGTAAATACAACACACATTCCTTCTCCTTTTCTTATAATGCTTCCAGTATTGCAAAAGCTTATCTACATTTTCCTTATGTTTTTATCTTGATGCAATATACCCCATATCCACTTCACTACTCTCCTCTCAACTAAATTGTTCTAAATTATTTGTTTGGTGTGATGGGAGAGCAGTAATGTAATGTAAATAACTACCTTACCTTTGATCACCAGGGTATCATAACAGTTTGCATGTACTATTTTTAGTTTAATTACAATATATCACTTGGCCAAAATTAGTTCATAATTTGGGAGTACAGGTTTTATAGGAGATTCACAAGAATACTCAGCCTGAATGCTGGTAATTAAAATGTCCTCCCCATCAATTGTATTTTATTGCTTTGTGTTACTAAATAGCATATTATTGTCATTGACATTTTAGTATATACTAGGAAAGTAGGATATTTACATCACAATTCTTAGAAGATGTTTTAATTCTGGCTTTCATTTTTTATAGTACTCATTACCTTTAACTTGAATGTATGTTTTACCTCATTACAATATTTTTTGTTGCTTGTATATTAATGGCTTTTCCTAATGTGCCCAAATCAGTGCTAATCTTTTTAGTAGTAAACCCTAATCCACAAGTATTTCCTGATCTGTAGGAAACAGGTTTGTTTTTGTTTCCCCCCCCTGAAGCTGGTCAAGAACTGTATTATGAGCTCTATTCTGCTCATATTGAAATTACCAGGAAAACCTCTTCTTATTTTGACTGAGAATTATTTACTATGGATACAGAATTTCATTTACTACAGTGAATCCAAAGCCTAGGTGCTAACAGTGTTAGAGAAAGCAGGGAGTATAAAACATTTCACTCCTGCTATGAGCTGGGTAGGACTATAATGATGGTCACAGCCCACTCTCCTCTGAGGATCTCTGTGATCTGAGAGACGTATTGCCATGACTCTACAATGCTGTCTTCCTCCCACCAGGTCATTTTCTGGCTGCACAGTACTGCAGAAGGTGTTTGCCGCATGTATCCTCTGCCATGGGTTACCTACAAGCTTGACAAAGGTCCTGCTGTCCTTTTTATTGTAAATCCATCAGGACTTACATACAAGAAGTACAGTTAAGGCTGATATACAGCAAAGTCTCCAAATCATCCATTCTGGGAAAAATGCACACTTTCTGCCTGCTCATGCATAGCAGCCTAGGGGATAAATGGCTGGCTAACCAGGGAAGCACTACTTAATTTATGGTTATTCACATAGGTTGTTACAGCTATGTACTACATTCTACCTTTTGTTATAGGTTGGAGAATGAATTTGATTTTTCTTTTCTTATAGAGATCGCTTCCTGGAAGCCCTTTCGAGAAGACGTCTGTAATGTGCTCGTTAGAATTTAATCTCATATTTTAATAAGTATCCTACAGGGTTATTGAGGTGTTAGAATTATCTCTAAAGAAAAAGAACGACAATATTAGTTAGCAAATTAAGAAAATTTCTCTCCCAAATACATTCTGTTTGAATAGAAACAAAACAGTTTTATAACAAAATATACCTTCTTTCTGATAACTTGTTTATTTTCAGAAGCAGAAAACATTTTTTTGAAAACCGCAGAGAAATAATGTTTCAAAAGTAAATGTGTTTCAAAGTATAATTTATCAGGATGAATGTTTAGTCCTTCAAACACAGTTACAAACTGTGTTGCATAGTCATTCTAAATGGGGACATTATGTCTCTTAATAAATTTGAAAAATTGTCTTGAATATCATTATTTTTTACTAACACTCAGACTGCATCTGCCCAGTTATTTAAAGGTAGCGTGGAAGGCAGCAGTCCCACACTGTCAAGGAAATATTCAGAGCTGGGCATTACCTGAGAAGCAGCTTTCAGGAGGCTCAAGGCTGGCTGTGGCAGTGTCTGGAGTGACCCAAAGCACCGCTGTGGAGGCCAGCAGGAGCTGAGAACCTGGTTTAATTGTTCCCTGGGTGCCACAGTAACGAGGTTGGGCAAGCTTGGCAGAAAGGAGCATACACCATTGACATCACGTCACCGAGCAATAGCAGGAAGTGAGGGTCAGTCGCAGCATGCATCCTGAGTTTCCTGGGTGTAGGCATCCTTCAGCAAACAGGATGGCTGATATTGAATTGTGTGAACGACTCGCAGAGCCTGCCAGGCCTGGAAGATTACAAAGCAACGATGGTAATTCTAGTCACTCTCTGGGGCACACTGTAGGGACATATGTTTCATGTTGAGCCCTAACCATTCCATCTGGACACTGAGATGGTACCTGGGGAAACAGCAGACAGGAACAGGAGAGAGATCAGTTAATAGCCTTGGAGACACCCACAGCTGTTATAAATGACCAGAGTAGTGGGAGAGAATTGAAACAAGTCTCTCTTCCACAGAGAAGCTTACACGTGCAGAAGGCGCTAAAGAAACAAGCCTGTGCAGTGCAGCCTCCTGCAGTCACAGTCTGGCTGTCCAACACTGGCAGCCACAGACGTCAAGGGCCACATGTTCCCAGGTGATTTGTCACCAGAAATAGCAGGAGATGTCAAGTCTGCACTTCACAGCAGCAAAGTCCAGCCACTGCGCCATGTACTCAGGGGGAAGTGGAACCATCAGTGGGATACACTGTCTGGCATTTGGCCCCAGGACCCCAGCAATGAATGCGGTAAATAGCCACTACTTCACTGAAATCATTCTCCCTCCTGTAACCGCACATCTTAATACAGATGGACTTACTAGTAATTAGTTGAGCCACAAACATCTCTCATCTTCTGTCCATCTTTCTAGTAGTCGGTCACCAATACATAGTCAGTGAAATACATTTGAACACAGAACATCTGAAATGGGTAGAACAAATGAGAGCTAATTTTTAAGTCCTGAGCCTTAAAACTGTTTCTTACAGTAAGTGTTCTCTCATGTGATGGTTGAAAATTGCAATTTTCAATAAAATTCTTAAAATTATATAGTATTATTATTGTGGTGAAATATGTCATCATTATTGGAAAACTTAAATAGCAATAAGCTGCTGTTACATATAATTGCATATAACGTCAGTGTCTTGTATGTTGCTGCTGACAGGGCAAGAAACTGAAAAGTACTTCCAAGAACGATAAATCAGTCCAGGTTCTTAAACTAGCAATCATATGGAAATGGAAATTCACCAAATACAGCTAGATTTTAGTACAACTACGTTTTGAAAAGTGGTCATTAATTTTGGATTGGCTCATTTCCAGTATCGAAATCAATATTCCATAGATGTGGTTTGTGAAGATGCAACTTATTAAATTAGTTGAATTTCAAGTGTTAAGCTATAGCTGTGATGTATACAAGAAGTGCTTATCAAATATTTGCTTCCAGATGTAATTATTTTAGTAGTGAATTTTGGAGTTCTCATTTTATGCCTAAATCCAGTTGCATTTCCATGTTTTTATTTGAAATAAGAAGCTACATCAAAGAAGGCTCTTATCTATGAACGATATTATCATAGACTGCTTGCCATAAGCTTTTTATTGCTAATCTTTTTCTACGGGAGTCTCATGCATATTTTAGACGTAACCTTTTTTGCTGATACTTTGCATGTGGAGTAATAAAGAGGTTTATCAATATAACATCCACCTGAAACCACTGTGTATTTACTAAATAATTCAATTAGTTCTTTGGACATTACTTAAGTTGCATTTGAAAAAAATGTTAACTTTTTGTGGATAGGTAAATGCCATGGTAAACAGGAAGAAATACTATGTTCATCATAAAGGATTTCCATAGTTCATGAAATAGGAACAGCTTTCTGTGTATGAAATATGTATTCCAATTTTTAAAAGTGTTTTCATTATAGACTGCTCCCATAAAGGCAGCAAAACAGCTTTCCTGATGATTTCTGGTTTTGACACTCATCTTCTCTGCTGATCATTTCCCATACCTAACTTCACCCTAAAAATTAAATAGCATGAAATGTTACCAAAAAATATTGTTTAATCATAACAGAGTTAAAAACACAAAAGAAACACCTCAAACATACCTTCTCAGACCTTAATAATAAAATGCTCCTTCTGACAATCTAATTGGACAACTTTGTGAGTTATAAGGAAAACCAGCTACTTAGACAAAAAAAAAAAAAAGATAAATTAGTAGTTCACGTCACAGACTCAAGTCTCTGCAAAACTTCAGTCTCTTTGTGTTGCTCTAGTTGTACAAAATGGGGTAGAAATAGCCTCAGGGAAGAATCCAAGAGTAATGAGGTTAGTTCAAGTAGAGCTGCCAGAACAACTCTCTATCAGTCCCCCACCACTAAGCCATGTATCTAGATGCAGCAGGTAAAATTCACCTTAAACAATCACAAGATCAGCTACAATTTACTTTGAGATAAATTGTGTTTTCTACTTCTGTCTTTCTGGTTAAATATACAGCTTAAGATAACATCAGAAGGTATGCACTATAAAATTTCTGAGAAGTTAAAATGCTAGATTAACAGGGGACTTAGAAATAGATGACTACGTCTGCCTTAGCAGAGTTTTGTTGTAAGTTTTAACAATTTTCCACTTTCTATAATAAAAATATCTGCTTAACTTCAAAATAGTTTCTGTAAGAAATATGGAAAAACAGAATGCATTTTAGTTCACCCTGACCGTTTGATGGCAATATAGATGCTAGATATACAATGTCACAAGGATAATTAATTGTGACATTGCCAAAGGGACACAGCACTTTTTCTGATAAATTCTTTACATCTTTCCAAAGGGTCACAGTCAGTATTTCAGCTTTAGGCTGGTTTATTGCCTAGAGCAAATTTTATTTTAATAGACTTACACAAGATACGGAAAAGGTGATCTAGAATGGTTACATGTTTAAAATGTGAAAAACATTCCAGGGAAAATAGAAAAGCTGCTGCGCTTAAACTTCTTCATGCAAATAAAGTCTTACCTGAATACAAATCACGTATATTCTTGAACAAGACTGCCAAGCTGAAAACAACAAAGCATATTAATATTATAATACTAAGATGAGAGAGTTTGATCTTAGTTTGATAGAAATTATTTAAAGACTAGATTAAGAAGGCCAGTAGAATGTAAATCATGAATAGGAGGAGGAAATGAAAGCCCAGAAAACAGAAATCCTAGCAGTAGTTACTTAGTGAAAAATCAATTTAAACCAACTCTAAAAAAAGTTCCAACTTAGAAGCACTAGTGATTTTTTTAAATTAATTCTCAACTATCCTTCCAGCATAGACACAATAAGGTTGATATCAAAGCGCTTTTGTTAGTACAATTCACTTTGCTTGATGAACCAATAACATAAATTCTTGCCAAAATTTTCACTTACTGATATAACTCTGCCAGAAGACTTCTTCATACGTATTATCCAGTCTCATACCAGATCTGTCTCTACCTTTCTTTCTATGTTTATTTAATTGGCCATCACTTTCTATATGCAGTTTCACATTATGCTGTTCAAATGAAATACTGCAGTGATTCAGCAGAGATATCTACAGGTCTATAACATTTGCATTAACCTGACTTTTTTTTTTTTTTTTTGGTATGCTAGCCTAATGTAAGTAAGCTGTATAAAACTGCCCAAACTGGTCTGATGTTAGAGTCTTGGCAGATTCTTACAATATTCCTATGCCTGAGCAGGATTAGAGAGAAGTCTGAACAGGTTTTTAGTAACAAATAGCTGCTGCAGACAAAAGTGCCCACTACCTTTAATGATGGTTGAACACCGTCCATCATCCTAAATGCCATTTCAAAAGTAATGTCAAGTTCCAATTGAAAAAATAATACCTTGAAAGGGAAAACTAAAATGGGATAAGGAACTACCTGAGCACAAGACATTGTGCTCCAAATTCTGATGAAATGATAATGCAGATGCTGAGATTTTATTTCTTTGAAGAATTACAATTTTTTCCCTTTATAGAAAATAATTTTTTTTTAAATAAGAGCTTCCTTCAGGAAGAAGATGTAGATCAAGAATAGCTCCAAACAGGAAGTAACAATGAGGGGCATTAACAACATTTATATCAGTAGCCACGGATGCTATTTGGGTGGGTGGGAAATTGCGTGTGCATTTTGGTTTTAAAAAAGGAAACAACAGTATGCTTTTCAGAAACCACTGAAATATTTCAGTAGCCTGCTCATACATGAGAAAGGAAAGAACTACAGGGAAAACCAGAATTTGGGTTTCTTGGCTTAAGAAACAGCTTCTGCAGAATAAAAATGGAAAGTTTCTTATAAGTCAAATTCCAGCAATAATAAAACAAGGCATATAACTACTTTCCCTAGATCTGTATATATCCCCAGGCTGTCAGCAGAGGCTATACAGAGTTACAGTGAATGAAAGATGACACAACCTTTCAGATGTGGCTAAGTTAGGTCAGGCAAATGTGAAATACAATCGGGCAGATATTTAGAAAAAACTGTTTAAGTGACTATGATGGCCATAGCACTGACACTAAATGAAACACTAGTTTGAGAGAATTTCAGAGAACTTTTATGTGCTTTAATCAGGAATGTAAGACTCTTCAAAGTATATAGTGAAGGATGTCAACAAAGGTGGACAACGTTAGTGTAAGATTGAAAAATCATCCCTAGGAAAAACAGCATTCACGCTGTGCCTGACATGCTTGTAAGGACTGATATAAGTCAGTGACAATGGACTGCACCTCAGTTATTCTGTCTTTAAAAATTGCCTACCTAAGAAATTTTAATTCACACCCATATGGTCGCTCAAAATAAGATCTCTTCAGCTTTAAGTCAGAGACTCTTGACAGTACTGAAAAGAAGATACATAGTATCTTTTAAGTAGAAGAAAACAGTTCATAACAAAAGTCATCTTTACATTTAAATACACTATCTTTATACCGTATTTAGGAAAATAATTGCCAAAGAAATCCCAGATACTACTCTAAAACAAACTCTTGCTCTGAAGGGAGGGCATTTCACATCCTGCGTTTATCTGAGTGTTCAACAGCAAAGTCCTCTAGATCTGCAAACATTAACCACAAGCACCTAGGCTAGAAATCTGGTTTGCTGCAAGTTGCCAGAGCTATGAAACTCCATGGTGGCCAAGCTACAATGAGATGGGGAATAGCTTCATCTGGGGCTTTGAATTTAGGTAGAGAGATGGTAACATTTCACAAAACATTACTAAGTACTGAACTCTGACCGAACCACCTCCTCAGAGAAAGCCTCCACCCCCCTCAATAACTGCATTCACTTTATTTTTGACAAATATTTTACTTGTAAAGAGTCTATCAGATTCACTCATTTACTGAGACACATGGCTTTGGGTTCCAGGTTTGCAAATTCTAGAAACATGTTGACTTGGATGAAATAATTGTGGTGCATAAATGTAAGCAAATGCATTAGTCTGGAAAAGAGCAGGCTCCTCCAATGAGAACAATTCAAGAAAAAAAAAAAAAAAAAAAAAGGCAGCACAGATGCAAAACCGTTAATAGTAACAAATGGAAGACACAAATGTTTACCACAGAACCGTTCCTTCTTTTACTTTTTGTCTTCTGTGAAATCTCACAAATGTTAAAAACCATTAAATACAAGATTTTATAGGTAATACTGGATTTCTCCTGTGTGTTATTACTAAACTCCTAGCGCTAATAAAGCAGAAACTTTAAATACTTATTGGAAGTGTCTTCTGCTAAACAGAGAATGGGCCATTATCCCTGTTTATTAAAAGTCAGTCCATACAATGTACATCACTCTATTTGCTGCTACCAATTACAACCCATTTTTCTTCAATCTAAGAAGCCCAGATTCCTTGAGCTCATACAATATGTGAACATATTCATGACATCACAAAAGTAGATAAGCTGAATTCTTAGATGTTTTATTTATGGGATTTCAGCCTTAACAAATGTTGCAAATACAACTCAGTAGCTCACACAGCAGCATAACAAGACTGTTTAGTTTATAACCTATATATTAAGAATAAAAGTAGAGAATTGAGTGACATTTTATTTCAGTTATTGCTAATGTGAATGATGTACGATATCTAGAAATACACATAAATGTATGTATACCTGAAAAATAAAAATGGTTTTGAAAGAAAAGGTGCGTAATTTCTTTTCTTCTCATATCTAGGACACACTGAATGAAATTCAAAGAATACAAATGTAAGGCATAACCTCTCCGCAAGTTATCCGCCTTGGCTGTAAGTAGCTGTCTTCCCCACATGCTGTTTGCCTTGTGTAAAGCACGCTGACATTGTAAGACAATGGAATTGCAAAGCTTTTTGAAAACAGATGTCTGTTAAAAAAAATCTAAAGCACAATCTTTAACAAAGTTTCACTTTCTTCTACTTTTATTTGTTATATCATGTCCACTCCAGATGTCCCCTGCAGTTAATTCAATATTAATGAACAGTTTAACAACACCAAAATTGAGGATTGTCACCATGGAAATCGTAGTAAAAGGTCATTTTTGCCTCTCATTTCACACATATGGCATAAAAAATTTTTCACACATGCACCCAAAAAACTACAAGTTGCAAGTAAACCGTATGTTTAGATGAGAATACCTCTTTGCCTGCAGACCAAGCGTGGAGGACTGCATTCCCCAATCTTATCTTCCTTCCTATTGCTATAAAAGAGGACAATGAATCAGTTAGTACATAGAAGTGTTACACTTGACTTCTGGGCGCTCACATTTTTGTCCTACAAACATGACCTGCTTTCCCAGTTCATCATGTTAATCCCATACAGGGTTAATTTTGAATCCACACTTAGAAGTACTTCCATATGGTAAAATGTTTGAGCATTTGCTTAAACTTTTAATTGAGTGGGTTTTTTGAATGTGGGCCCAATTCATCATTGTTTACTTAGTTTGCATTTGAGAGTAGATTATGTATTTTACAGAAAGGTTTTCAAAAAAATAAGATTATAGATGATTTCATGATATAAATAAGTGACTCAGTGGGGGGAAAACATGCAGTCAGCACACCAAAATGAAGAAATAGTCACAGTTAGAGTAAAACCATGAAGACTTCTTAAGCTTTCCATGTATTTTAACTGTGAAATATAGACTTCAGATCTATATTGTGGTTAATGGCAATTTTCAGTGCTGTAGTATGTGAAGAGGGATCTGTGAGGCAAAGGAATTTTCTAACCTAGTGCTTTCAGAGCACTGAACCATCTATACCAAATATTTTTTTACTGTCTACTCAGAAATCAATTAAATATAGTTAGCAACATTTACATTAAATACAAGTTAATTCTAATAAGCTACCTATTTCACATAAGCTCCAGCTAAGTTGAGCAACAATGACACTTTGTCTCCTCAAGTATTATGCATTATTTTAAGGGCAAATTACAGAGAAGGGCAAAAACCAGAGGCAGACAGTTTGACAAATATAATAAGTTACTTCAGTTTTCATACGGGTCATTCACTTTGTCAGCTATAGCAGGTCCAGGAGAGTCTGATTTGCTTTGCTGGCAAAAATTAATTTGAAAATAAATAGATTTCCTACATATCAGGAAACTGAGGCCCAAAGCAATAATTGTGTTGGTTTGGCATTACATTCTTACTTTTTTTAAACTCATGTTTCTTCAGGTATCAAGTAGCATCTGTAAAACTCAGTCTTGAAACCTCTGCTAGAGCCAGATTAATTTGCAAGAGGTTTTAGTATTAGCTAAATCTATCTAATATAATCTTTTACATTTAAATTGAGGCTCGTCTGGAGTCGAATCCGTTGAAGGATGTGAAGTGTAAAAAGATGGGCTTTTACATGTAGATCAGCAGCAAAAATAAGTCTAGGGAAAACATGGGCCTGCTGCTGAATGGGACAGGGAACCTGATGACAAAGGACACAGAAAAGACCAAGGTACTCAATGCTTCTTCACTTCAGTCTTGCCTGTTACAACTGACCTTCAGTAAAGAAAACACATTCTTCTCAGTGGTATCTAGACAGGACAAGAGACATTAAAAATATAGGAAACTGTCTAAATATAAGAAAATGCTTATTTATGTGAAGGTATTTCAACACTGGAACAGGTTGCCTGGAGAGGTTGTGGAGGCTCCATCCCTGGAGATACTCAAAAACCTGATGGGACGGGGTCCTGGGCAGCCTGCTCCGGGTGACCATGCCAGAGCAGGGGCATTGGACCAGGTGAGCTCCAGAGGTCCCACCCAACCTCATTCATTCTGTAATTCTATGATAAAATTAATCAAAGAAAGCCAATTACCTCCATGATAGAAGACAAAAGCCAGAATCACAGTATTTTTCCCCTTAATGTAATCTAATCTATGCTGCAGTGCCCAAAAAGAATAATCATCTCTTTAAAAAATTCAGCAGTTAATTTAAATTAGTGCATTGCCAGTGCAATTCTTCTGATTACTTCAGTTTGATGTTGTTTGCTTGTTTCTACTTGACTGTCATGTGCTGAGATTACAGGTTATTTCCAAGTTCAGCAAAGACTCCTGTGTCTACAAGAAGATTCAATGAATGTGTCATTTTCTGAATGGTAACTACAGATAGCAGATAGAATGATATTACCTCCATTGTAATTGACAGTCCTTTTTAAATACCTTGAAAAGTCTGTTTCTGTTAACTATTTATTACTAAAGCTGTTTCAGTAAGACATTATATAGGGAAGAAGAAAATGTCTCTTACCTATTATTGATGCTGTAATTTATTTGGGTGGTTCTATTTACCTGCAGAAAAGCCTGTCAGACCACAGCAAACCTCACTACGGTGAGGATTACTACCATGCAAGTAAAGAGACAGTCCTCTGCTAGTGATTATAAAGGAGTACCAAACATAATAGCTCCACCATCTATCAATCATGGAGCAAAGCAGAATACTGACCATCCTTCTACAGAACAGATGGTGCGTTTTGTGAGCAGTAGTGTTTTCCTGAAGTTTTAAAAATGTTTTTATAAGTTGTTTGGGTTTGGTTGGTTTGTTTGTTTTAAAAAACAACTTGTCAAATACATATTTTTCTCTAGTCTGGAAAAGTGATGACTATGAAGGTGTACGACAAAGCTCTGCAAAATCACGAGTGCTATAGAGAGGCTGGACAGAGACCAAGAATTCATTGGCTCTTCCAAAAAACTGTAAGGGATCAAATTAAGCTATTAGAAGCTATGCTGAAAACAAATGAAAGAGTTTTCTTTGTGTAGCAGACAGTAGGTTTAAGGAACCACTTGCCAAAAGCTTACAGGAGCACTAGGGGAAAATGGACAACTTCATAGAAAATAAAACCACCGAGCGTTATTAAATACTCGGGCACCATTGTCTAGGTCAAGAAGACTCTGAGCTACTCAGTAGATGGAGGCTAGAAAGTTTCCTATACACTTTTAATCTTTCAGAAACCCTCTTATTTGGCCACTGTTGCTTTGAGTCTCCTCCTAAGGACAAGCAGAAGTCTGCGCCCACCACTGAAGTGTCCTCCCTAATCAAGACAGGAAGAAACAAATAATTACAGGAAACAGAAAAGGTGGAGAGGAAAATTAAAAAGTACAAAAAAAGGTAAAAAACAGAACTGGAAGAGATCCAGACCACGCCTGACAGCTGTCACTGCTTTCTTAAGTGTACGTGAGCTGGTGAACACTGGACAGTAGTCAGAGGCTGCACGAACTGTATGACCGTTGTCCAACGTCAAGCATAGCATAAACTGCACCATAAATGTGATAATAAGATGTATCATTTTATAATATTGCAATAAGATGTTACTTTATGCCATCATATTAATGCAATTACCCAAATTATAAATAATGCTATTAATTTGTATAACATCACATTACTATCACAAGTTAAATAGCATTATAAAAAGAAGACATTACACATGTCAAAGACTTTGTATATAGAAATAAAGCTTCTAAAAAACGTTGACATTCCATTAGTATTCAGCTTAGCTAAAAAAGATAAGCACAGCAATACCTGAATAAAATATTACATTTAGCTTTAATAGATTTCATAAGTACTAATCTTTGATATAAGCATCTGCTTAAAGTAGTTACAGGTTTTAACATAACAAAACCAAAGAAATACACAAGATAATGTTAACTTTTAATCCTTAAAAACATACACAAAAATATCTGAAAATCTCATTTAGAACTTGAAAATTAGGAAAGGTAGATTGAAAAGGAAGGGTGTTCTTCATAATAAGACAGCAATTTGTACTTCTCTAGCAGCCATTAACAACACAAACATCTATTAAACAATTCAAGAAATATCTTGTGGTGGCATACCCTCACTTGTCTTTATTATGGAAAATATACACTTGCATTGAAAGATTTTAGTACCTAAGCCACCTTCCTTTAAAAAGCTGATGTCTGATGCACAGCACGCGCTACAGAGAGAGCACTCGTGGCTGTAGCACCCTACAGGAGGAAGAATACTCTTCCACTTAAACTTTTGCAATATGGTTGCCTAACGTCACCTTTATCAAGTAATACCAACACTGAGCAATTTTATTTTAGCTAGTGAAAACATTTGAAACCAGCAGTTTCACGGCATCTATCCTTCCCTTTTAGAATCACAGAATCATTTAGGTTGGAAAAGACCCTTAAGGTCATTGAGTCCAACCACTAACCTAGCACTACCAAGTCTACCATTAAACCATGTCCCTAAGCATCCCATCTACATGTCTTTTAAATTTGTTCCCCAGAACAGCCCAACTGACTATGAAGGTGCAAAGCGGCTATGCAGCACACACACAGATGCACACACACACATTTACGCACTCTGTCTTCTTTCTCCTCAAAGGAAAAGGTGGTAGAAACAAGGGCTCCAAAACCACATACTTTCTACCCAGAAATCAGGCTTCAGAACAATGTTTCGAACCAAAGGAATTACTGGTGATCACTTTAGGTAGAACAAAGGAAAATCTTAATTTCTCTTCTGCTTAATTTTCAAGCAGAGTTTCCTTTACACCAAAGAAAACTATCGTATAGTTCCACGTAAAGTTTAAGTTGGCAGTGCATTGGTGCCAAAAGAAAGAACTGTGGGTCCCGTGTTCTCACCCCATGCCATCCTCCCCTTGCACTGGCATAACGGTTGATCTGGGATAAGAAACCAATCTGGGCTATCAGTAACCTGACAGTCTTTTACTGGCCCTTCTTCTGTGGGCTTCCTTTAGGCTTCTGCAGCTTTCAGTGTAAATCCAGCTCTGGCTTTAATAAAAGCAAAGGGCATTAGGAGCCCTCTCTCTCACCAGAGGCTTTACGTAAGCCCGAACTAGACATTTGATCTCTACAAGTTACCTTCCAGTTCATCTTTTTTATTCCTTTAATATTATTAACCCTAACCTGATGTTAGCATTAATGTTACCAAGTAATAGTCACATTAATTTGAAACTACTGCTCTGAGAGTGTGGGAGGAGAAACAGAATTTTTAAGATCCTGTCGCCAAAAAAAAATGTATTGTATTTAGCTCGCAGTCAGAGGAATAACAGCTATTGGTGTTCACACCAGTGCTCTATACTCTCCCTAACTACTCTTAAAGGCCTTGGGAAACATTCAAATAAATAATTAAATTTGAACCCCACAATTCTGAATTAGACTCTACCAATGCTAACAAAACAAGTCATGGGACATTTAAATGCAATGGAAATAGTAGCTCCTGATTTACTCTTCAGCTATGATGGCCTTCTGCACATAATGCCACTGCAATGTGCTGCTGTATGACATCTTGGGGGGAAAAAAGGGATTTTACAAAAGTCAAGCTAACAGTACTATTTTAAATTTTCTTTTTAAGTGTATAAAACTTTAACTAGCACTGCTTAGCTGGAAAGTTTATAAATATTTGAGTAGCAGTAAGAGGTAGTTTACTTTTACACATATCTTCACATAAATTGGGATCACATGTAATTATTAAAATTACAGTATCCTCTTTGAGATTGTTTTAAGAATATAATGTTTCCTGACAGTGTTGGGAATAACTAATTTTAACAAGAGCCACTGAACCTTTAATGTACTTCCTTTTTATTCTTTAGGATCACTTATGTTTAGAGCTTCATTCATATTGGAATAGGCTGTTCCATGTCACTTTTTGTGACAAGTACTGGAGTTCTGTTTTATTCCATGGTTCCAAAGATAATTGGCAATGCTTAACTAAGTATTAAATATGATTCCCCATGAAGGTTTTAAACCTGAATTTCGAGTGAGTGTATAATGGGAGAGTTTTGACTATTTTGTTTCAGATGTTCTTACACTACCACTGAAAACTATATTTAGCTGCTGAAGCTGTAAGTTTGTCTTTATATGCTACCATGTTTTCCTATGGGAAATGTTTTCCTATGGAAAAACATTAGCTATAACTAAAAAAATAGATAATATTTTAACTTCTCACCATGCAGTCTTTCTGGTTTGCTCGTTTCTTACATACCAGATATCGCTTAGAAGAATTTCGAGCTGAGTGTGACTCCGTTGTGACTATATATGCACTAACTACATGGGTTATAGGGATTCCCTTAAAACTACTGTGTTATTCCCAGTTGCTGTTTTCTGATGATTCATACAAGATTCACATCCCACTACGAGTCACTATAATTTAGTGTAACTTCAACTCCAGAGCCAGCCAACATTAGCACTGTGAACTATCCATTGGGAATTTCATTACATAAAGAAATCAGGTGCTCCAGACTCTATTAATTTCATTCATAATTATTGGTGGATGAGATCCTCAACTTTGCCTGTCTGCTAATAGCTTCCTGGATGAGTCTCACTGTACTGTTTTGTACAGACTAATATTTAGTCCAGCATAAGCTAATATGTTTTAATTAAATTTAATTTAATTTTCAAGTAAAAGAGGATCTCCTGTATACGCATGCTTATTTGGTGTAAGATACAGAGTAAAATAAATGTGAACTAAACTTAGCAGAATTCTCTGTCACTTAAGAGGGTATGTTAATTGACCGTGTTGTATTCCTGTTATGCTTTGGTATTACTCTTATCAAGGTTTTGCATTTTGGTTGCATGAATTCCCTTGTGAAGAATAATTTTTAAATTTGTTTCAGATCTCATGGCAACTATGGCAACAATAAGATGAGCAGACAGGGTTTCCAGTTCAAACTGAGCACCAAACACAATCTTAAATTTGTTGTACATCTGGAAGGTAGACATTTGAAACAAATGCTTCATGTAGAGGGACTATATCCTACACAGGACAACTGACTTTTACTGAGGTAATACATCTGGTTTTTAAAGTATTCTTTATAAAAGCATTCAGGAAATACCAGACTGATCGATCTTGGAATTAACTGCACAAACGCTGAGATTTTACATCATTGGTGTAAAGAAACTACTGCAACAGTAAGTTCACTATAGACATTAGCATAATATAATTGTTGAAATAAAAGTTAGGAACTGTAAGCAACTTGATACATTAGCCCTTCAAAATCATAGGTAAATGCCATAGTATAGGAGTTGTTCACATCTCTTGGAATAAGTTAATTTGATTTAGAATGAAAGAAATACTGAAGAACAAAGACAAGCTATTTACCCATTTTTGCAGCTGGTCCTTTGCTTTTGACTCCAGTAGCTCCATAAACCTTTGCTAAGTTCACTATGCTTTGTCTTGTTTTCCCCTTTTTTGTTTGAATTGTATGTTTTCCCATTGGGGAAAAAGGAAAGGATTGGCATGTATGATATGCTGCAACTTGTTACCATGCTGCTGGGTTTAGGATGGAGGGTCTTGCACTGAGGAAGCTCCTGTGCTGTGCTCTTATCAGAGTGAGAGCTTTCTCATTGGGATTTAAACAGTATATTCCTCATGTTATTACTGGGTACGTTCTGAGAGTTCAATATGAGTCCCAGTCTTGGAACACTTACTTTGCTGTAACTTCTGGTGCTGTCATATACAGACACTTCCATTCATACTGGAAGCATATTCCAGTCTGTTGCAAGCAGACAGTTTACATCACTAGCTCCTATCCAGGCCTCCATTCCAAAACCACCACTTCCTATATGGTGCATTCTGGAAAGGAATTTATGATAGAGACACCAAATCCGAGGACAGAACCCCTCCTTCTAGCAGGCATGGGTTATATACTATTAGCTGAAGAGCTGTCACTCTTCAGTGTAGCTCCCAATGCTTAAATGAGACTCTAGATCCCATTGGAATCTTATTCAGGATGGATTAATTTTTAATTTTTCCTGTTTGTTTAATTTCTGTCACTGTAACCATGGTGATAAGCTCTGCAGGAATTAACAGAATAATTTTAAATATATTAAATAGATAACGTCACCTAATATCCATTTTAATGTGTGCCATTCTTCAGATATTAGCTCAGAATTATGTTAGCATTGAGGTCCAAAGGACTTCCATAAATACTATTAAAATAATTGATCCACCTACTAACAGTATCAAGAGACATTTACTACCATGTAAAGTACAATATTTCACTTTTTTGGACCAGTTCTTAAGTATAGCATTGCATATGGGCAAATTCCATAGCTTTCTATTTATTTATTTAAGATGAGAATTAAATCATAGAGCTAAAGCATTATCCACAGTTGTTAGCAATGCACTTCTGCTGAAAAGGTTTCAAGGATTTATTCAGCAGTATCAGTACTAGTTCTATAGACTGCTTCTCCATTTTATTATGTTCTTTGCATTAGTGTACAGTGTGGGTTTTTCATAATACTATTGTGCTATTTGCATTCACTTGAGTAGGTGACTATGTGGTGAATTTTAAACATAAAATTATTCAAGCAATGTATACATACCTTGCTATATTTAAAATCAAAAATAAGGAACAGAGTTTGCAAACAAGAGAATATGTAAGCTAGATATATCGTAAACAGAATACAGGAAAAAACATTCTTTAATCACAGACAGCAAGACATCATTATCTTAGAGTTAAGGTTGCTAAGCAACTTAACTGGTACAAAACCTACACAGCAAAAACATTACTGTTAATGAACTATAAGTATGGCAATGTCTAAAGAAACACAGATTAAACTGATAACATTATATTTCATATACTCCCTTATCTGTACCAACCAGACAAGTCATAGTAAAAGCACATAATCTCATTCCCATTTTTCATTATATTAATTTTTAATGTCATTGAACCATTTATCACTGTGCAATAATACAGTATAGAAAATATAGTCCTAACTAAAGACAACGCATAATGGATAGTAAAATAAATATCAAGTGAGAGCAGAATTTTCAAGACACTTTCACTTAATAAATGTACTACGGAAAGTGTCTTACCTGAAGACCTCTTGTGTGCAGCTCCTTACTTCATTCATAAAAACCCCATAGCTGTGGAATTTGAAGGCCTTTTAGGAAATTTGGTCTTTAGGACTAAATCCTACTTCTCAATCCAGGTTCATCAGTTAATTTGTTTTAGAGGCATAAAAATCACTCTGGAAATGTTAGTGGAAAGATAAAAAAAGTAATTATAATAAATATCCTTAAAACGCTCTGTGGACATATTGAATTTGTCCCAGTAACTACAAATTGTGTTCCAGGTATTTACTAAATAAGCACTTGGTATTGAAAGAAGCTAAACACACCAAAATGATGACTGGAGTAATTCATCATGTAGCTCTTATTTATGATAAAATAAGTCAGGAAATGTGAATCACAGAACAGGAGTGGGAGAAAAAGGAGACTACACTAAAATTTTATTTTTTCCGCGAGAAGCAAAAACTGAAATCCTCCTCATTCCCAGCAAAAAAAATCCTGCTATTTCAGGAACTACCTCCCTGGCTTCCCTCAGCATTGCCCACATCCTTCCACATTAAGTTTGTATGATGTCCCCAGAGTGGGAATCTCACCACTTAGAGGTTACGGCTCTCCTGAAGGAACAAGTTGCTAAGACAACAACTGCTGGAGTGGAGCTAGGTGGGCTGTGGCCAGACACAACCCTTTCTTGTAGCATGTGCTGCTCCTGCTTCTGTTCCTAGGGTCTTATCAGCCTTTCTGGGAAAATAAGGCAAATTCAAGACATTATTATCTAATGAAGGTTATGTCTCAAGCACAGAATTCCAGAAGCTCAAACAATGGCACTTACAATTTCAAAACTCAATTACTTTACCCGATGAAATACAAAGATTTATTGGGTCAGTGTTCACTTCTTGGGCACCGTGTTCTATGGATCAGACTATGGGGATAAGTGTAATAGAAGTAAGAATAAACGCATTTAAAGTTGATTCAGAACACAAGTTAAATGAACGTTATTTCCCTTATACCTTTGAACCATCATGGCTGCAACAGTACTTATGCTAACACTGTCTCTTAACTGTAGGATTATGGTTACGAACTCTGTAACCCTTCAGATTAATGTTTCTTGATCCTAGTTGCCTCATAGTCATCTCAAGAGCTTTTACTCTAAAGCATTTTTCCTCAGCTGGTCCACTGACCATAAAGCATCACAGCAAGATGTCAGGGAAGAC
The DNA here is from genome assembly GCF_000699245.1 of Pterocles gutturalis. Taxonomy (NCBI): domain Eukaryota; kingdom Metazoa; phylum Chordata; class Aves; order Pterocliformes; family Pteroclidae; genus Pterocles; species Pterocles gutturalis. The sequence continues at coordinate 29,092 of NW_010133707.1, read as the reverse complement.
ATTAAACATCCAGTGAAAGATTTCTGCTGACTTTAGTAAACATTAGATCAAGCAAATAACCATGCATCAAACTATGTTTTAATTAATGGCTTCCAGTGAGAACACATTTCATAAGCAAAGCCTACAGAAAGAAAATATCCGTTCTTGTTTCTCTGCCCATCTTTTAGTGGATGTAGCATGGAGCTAGAGCACCTCAGCAGGGATCTTTTGATTAGCAGCACATGACCATGAGCAAAAGAACTATTACACGAATATCTCATATAGGAACCACAGAAGAGGTCAAATAACTAAGTGTCCAGGGAGCATGGCCTGTCTTTATAAAACCTGGAACTGAATACAAATCTTCCGCATCCTAGTGGAAGGTCTAAGCAAACAGATTAGTCTTATCAACACAGGAACAGCTCTCTTTCTAATGGGTATCAACTGTCTGGCCTCTTTAACCAATCCTCTTTAACCATGCAGCTTTGAATAACTTTTGACCGTTGTGCCAGGTTGTGTCTCAGGCAGTTTGAACTTCCAGATTTCTTTGGCATGAGTCTACCCTTCATCGGATGACAGTGAGTGGAATGCCCATCTTTCTTCTTCTTTTACTCCTGTGCTCATAATGAAAGCCTATCAATCTCTTGTGACATTACTCAGTCAAATGTAGGAAGTTAGGTTAATTTGGACTAAGAACTTTCCATGAGTGGAAATAATTTGTGTTAATAGCTGTAGACTGTCCTCTGTGGATTTTTACTTCTTCAGTACCATTTATAAACACTACTTACAACCAAGCTCATTGTTCCACCTTATTTAAGAGCTATTTAATATAATGGCTTTCCTGTTTTGCTCTCTATATGCTCAGGGAAAGGAAGCCCATGAAAAGAAGGAAAAAAAGAGAACCATCATTTTGACAGCTCTGCAGTAATGAATAGTTATTGCTACCTCTAGACTATTTAGGTAAATGACCCATCTAGTGATTACCACACCTCTGGAGCTGATTGAACCTGTGATCCCCATGTGGTCTCACCTTAAAGGCACCTGTTTAACTTTCAGGCAGAAACAGTTATCTTTCTCTGATCAGAACCTGTTCATCTCTTCCTCAGCAGGGTATTGACCTGAAACCTCCTTGTAAATCATGGTGATCATTCTCCACTGTTCTGAGTGCAATTCAGCACCTGCAGAACTCTTCCCTCAGAAGATAAAAGAAAAGCAGCTGATCACTGTCTCACTTTTGCAGAGCAAAATAACAAGTTTAGGACAAAAGCACTAGGTAAAAAGCATATAAATGACTGTAAATGACTCATATACATGCTAATCAAACCAAGATTTGTATCAACTTTGCCCACTCCTGGATTGAGCAAGAATTTCTTTTCCAAAGCAAGGGCTCTCTCTCCACTCATTTTGCCCTTTTGTCTTCCTTCTTAAAAGATAGAAGAAACAAGTATTGGAGGCTCCGCTGAGTACCCTGGCAGGAACTCTGTTTGCTCTTCCTCATGAAGTTTGCATTTCAAAGGAGTGGGATACCACCCCAGCACAGTTTGGTATCTACTGGGTGACTGCATCTCACCGCACAGAGTTGATGCAAACTGCCTTGGGATGGCATCAGACAGAGAGAAGAAAAGCCACCTGCTGGCCCAGCACCATT
>NW_010133707.1:19199-27450 GCF_000699245.1 Pterocles gutturalis | reverse complement strand
TCCTTGCAAGTCTGATCTGCTCATTCCGGTTCAGTACTCGAGGGGTTTTTTGTCAGTAAAACACTGTCACTCACCTAAATTTCTTTTGATGCACCCCACAGACAGACACCTGGGGCAGCTGCCTCTCTTGGGTTCACCCTGACAGAACTCTGATGCGGGATGCCTTTTCCCACTTTGCTGTGACACTTTTGTCACACATATTAGTGATTTGCTTTAGCTCATAAATTCAGTTTCCATAAGAAATCTCTCTTGTTCAGCCAGGAACTAGAAGGTTTGTATAATGGTAATTCTCTCTTCCTCAGCTGCTCCACACTCCCATAGCATCTCACACAGCAAGGTTTATTTTGAAACTTCTGCCTGGCAGCCTGCGTCTGTCTCCTGCAGAGAACCTGAAAAATACGTGTCTTTTCCTGTAATTCCTTTGAGACATTTCCTGTAGTTTTACAGCAGACAAGATTAAAAAGAAACAAAATGCCATGACCAACCAGGAGTTCTGTACTAGGTAACAATTTATGCTGCAATTGTACAATAAAAGATTGTTAGGACAGCAGTTTGTTGTTGCTTTGAGAGGAACAGTGTGCCACATTGCAGTCATATTTAAGATATTGTCACTTTTAACTATGAAGCTTCCACTGCCTTGGTCAAAAGTCTCTCAAGTGCTTCAGCATGTTTTTCTTTATGCTTAACTAACATTTCAGAGTTCAAACTGTGGAAGAGAAATTCTGTTTCTCTCTCATTTAACATCCCAGCATCTTCTTTTAAACTGTACAAGTGTTTGGTTTTTTTTTTTTTTCCTCTGAACTTTCCCTCTTGTGTAGGATGGTGGCCTGCAAATGGTACCAGAATTATGCACTCATCTTTCCCCTTCATCCATTTTAAAGGCTCTGAAGAACTGTTTCTTCCTTACAAAAAATATATACATAAAATGAAAATCAATTAAATAAAAAAATTATATCTGAGAATATTTTCCCCATGGTACAGTATAATTTCCTCAGGTACATGGAAGGAGCTTTGCTGTAATATCTGCAGGAGCTGTTGCAGGTTTTCATCCTTCTAACCTCATAATCATCGTTAACATTTTTAATTCCAGATGCTAGCTACTGAAAAACTTGGAATATTCAGCAAAAATGAGATACCCCAGATTCCATATCAGTTTCCATTACAGGTTTGATCTGTGGTTTCCTACCATTTAAGATTATGGGATTATGTCCATTTCTGAGCCATTGCCACCAATTTACTGGTCAGAATATATCTGGTTCTTGCTAGACTACACAGGAAACAGTGCCAATGTTTTCGAGACCTCAAAATCATTTTTATTCTAGACTAGATCCAAAACTTGAGGGTTTTGGGTTGGGCTTGGTGGTGGGTTTTTTTTGTTTGTTTTGCTTTGGGTTTTGTTTTTTTTTTTTTTTTTTTTTGATTGGTTGGTTTGGTTTTTAATGAAAAAGAAAACTTAAACAGAGGGGGAACTTGGATTTCACCACCACCATATTCATTCTTTTCCCATTCTTCACCAGAATTTCCAAAGGGTGCCTGTGAAATCTTTACTAAATCAAATGGGTATACTTCTTCCTGAAAAATGTTTCTGGTTTGAGTAGCTCACATATTCTAAGAAAAAAATTTGCCGAGCTTCCACCAGATATAGTTTGATGCATTTTGTGCCACCACAGACTTGCATCTCAAATTTCAACTGTGCACTAATGCTTTAAGCCAAGAAATGAAATTGACTGTAGAACTTTACAGCATTAATGGCTTCACATTTGATTATACTTACACCCTATTTAGTCTTGCAAATCATGAGAAAACTACATTTAAGATTTCATAGAAATCAAGCTCAGCCAGCAGAGCCATAGCTCACGAGACCTGTACTGCTTCACTGACATTATAAGCAAAATCTGGTCAGCCATTTGAATTATGAGTTCCCCAAATACTTTGTTCTTTACAAATGACTGTACCCTACATTAACCTCACGAGTAGGTGTTAAGTTTCATCATACAATTTAAAATCATACTACTGTGACTTATTTAACAGAGCTGACTAAGCTTCCTGTGGGAACTGGTGATGAGCTCCATTCTGCAAGTTGCAGGTGGGTAGAGATAGGAGCAATGTTGACCCTGATACTGAAGTATTAACTAGAAGCTTCCCTAATCACAAGATTATACTGTACTTAAAAAAAATATATAGATACGCTGTACCTTAAGTCATATATTTTTACTTTTTTTTTTCTAAACCACAGGGAGCTTCATAACAAATTTATATTTTACCATTTAGAGTCAATATAATAAATCTGAGTTTTCTTATATTCTGTTTTTGCAGAAGACAATTTTATCCTTAACGCAACGTCAGTAGAACATCAAGTTTACATAAGTGATAATAAAATGAAAGTATCTTGCTTTGCAAACCAACAGTCCTGAAATAGTTCCATTAGTGTAGCAACAGTAAATGCAGAGCTCACAGAAATACTCTACATTTTAGTAAATATGATCATTATTTCTCACTTCTTGTTGGCCTTGTATCTACAGACACATGAAGGGCAAACTGTTGATAAGATGCAGTGTAAGCCCTGGCACTGACTCTTTTACCAACTTTTAGTTCTTACATTTTGCCTCACAGAAGGCAAGAGAGTCAAGGTGAGGCTCTGTCTGCTTCTCTCATTCTTAGATACAGCTTCTGTTGAGCCATTAGCAAAATAATCCATATGATGATTTGTTAGAGGCTTTTTGATAGCTTTTCACATTTCATCAATATGGTCCTGGGCACACAGGACCAAGAGGAAGGCCAGTTATCCTGAATCATGCTACAATACCAGTAGAGCCAAGGCACTATGTCTTAACAAAGAAACCTCTCTATGTATCTTCTCCCACCCCCTCAAAACAACCCACTCTGTGCTGACTTGTTCAGGAATTTCGCCATTAGTAAGAAGTGATCTTACATGAAGATACTGTTCTTGTTTTTCGGAACCATCCAATAATTACCCAAGGGAGAAATGAAGAACATTGGAAATATTTTCTTGTGCATATTTATTCTAGTTACCTAACAAGTTTATGCTCAGTTTCATTATGTTTAATGTAAGCTGGCTATTTTGATATCTTTGTTTTACTGTATACTGCTATTTCATCTTGACTTTAGGTCTTAATAGTTTACTAGCAACTGCTGTTAGGTTAAAAAGATGGAAGACATACCAGTTAAAAAAGTTGAGCCTTTAACCACTAAGCTGTGTGTTACCTAACAGAGGGTTTGGGGGACACACTCAAATATTTTGTTAAAATTGTTCATAGGTGTGGGGCAAAAAGGGAGCAGCACAAAAGGAAACACTGGTTTGGGTGTTTATGTGGACGTGTTTTAGCCCTCTGCTCTAACAGCATTTCCTGAGTTTTGCTCAAGATAGTCACTGTCCTACACGAAGAACTTTTGACTGTTATAAGTTTTTAGGGCCTGTGTTTTGGGCACAGAAAATAATAGAAACAAAGGATTCACTGGAAGGTATTCAGCCACTGGTTTCAACTGGATTCCATTCAGATACATGGATACATTAGGCACTCAGAATATGAACTTCATGGACACAGTGTTTGTGCTATTACAATAGCATGTTTTACAGAAAAAGCTATGGGTGTGCTAATTTTGCTCAAGAATGTTCTTTCAAAGTAAATCTCCTGTTTGTCCCCATTTACTTGCTTGGTTCACCTTGTGGACCATTTGTGGTGTGCACTAATGAGACTAGTTTAAGATGAAACTAAATTGGAAGTCTGCTTCAACCATTAACTAGCATTTAGTTCACAGAATCAGATCTTAACTAGTCTGGTATAAACCCTACCCCTTCAAAACACATACAGTGAGTACATTGAGCCTGCAACGCCACCTGTTTGTTTCTGCAGATCCACATCCACTGCTCCATACTATCTGTAACACAGACACAGCTTACAGAACGGAAAAGCTCACAGAACAGATTGCATTTTAAGACTTCTTGGGGTGGAAGCTAGTCCTTGTACTTGTTTTCACTGTGTCCAGAATAATGAGACTCCAATCTAGATCCTAAGAATTTCTAATATTGCAATAGTTATAAACCTAGAAGTATGACAAAAAGATAATAAGCTGCAGATCCGGAATCAAAGCAGGTTCTAGGTCTCCAACTAAAGGGGGACTGAGGCTGCCAGACAGAATAATGAAACTATGAGAAAGTCCCTTCCCACTTCAGTGCTGTAGGAAAAGCAATTAAATCAGAAGAGGAGTCTCTTCTCTTTCTATTCCTACTGTCAGAAGAGAAGATGGAACAACTTGTGACTTACTAGGTCAGCATAGTCCTCAAGGCTTTGCAAAATAAAAAAGATGCAAGTACATTCTTATGCCTAAGGCTTGCCCTCTCAAAAAAGACAATGGAAATCATACACCCATAAATATATATATTGATTATGTTTTATACTTTGCTGAGCACTTTTGGAGATACTATCATCAGCTGGGCAGTGCAGGGAATGCATTTAAAATGATAAGACTTATGAACACTAATGCATCTTTTCACAAAAGTAATGCATTTTCCATATATATCAATTCACTGCAACAAGCCTTTCAGATTGCTGGTTTGTATGGTTCTAGTAAAGTTAACCTGACCTTATTCTTTAGAGAGAAGTCTTTTCAGCTGAAATAAGTAACTGTTCTCATATAACCTCAAATACAGCCACTTTTCACCTCCCACACTAAACTATGACTATTTTGTCATCATGAATCTTTGTTGACGGGGACTGCACATGCAATAATCACTTTTATGATAAATTATAGACTAAGAACCTAATCAGGGAAACCTGGTTTTGTGCATTTTAATACTTTTCAATCCATATAAAACAAAGCAAAAATGCACAATGTATCCAGCCTGTTTCAGCTTTTGGGGGTGGGTGGGATGACTGTTTTATTTTAAAGAAAGCTTTCTACTACTTCATAAAGACAACCAAAATAGGGCATATTAATGATACGGCACTTGGGAAGAGGTACGTATTATCTTAAGGCTAATTTGATAAATTGCCATAATTAAAGACATCATAATGGCTAGGTCCAATACAGATAAATAAGAGTAGTATGATGCTCTTTGTTCTTTTTGAGAAAATGCTGTAGCTTGACTCAAGCATTGGTGACATGGTGACATCAGAATGGGCTGATTGCCACTACATCACAGCCATGTAGGATAGAAAAAAGTAAAAAAGAGTAAAGGACAGACTTGTTCAGAACAGAGCCAGCATGCATGCATAATGGAAATTGTTTTCTTGCACGTGAGTAGTGAACTAGCCTTCTCACCTCTACTTATCCTTAGAGCTGGGAAACAGAATTCACCCTTAGAAATCATGTAATTAGAGACTTGGTTTGAAAACAGATAAATTAGAGTTAGTGACAGTATTATCCAAATAAATGTCTCTAGCATACATGTTGAGATAACTAATAACATACACTTAGTTTATACTTAAATCACACCTGAACCAAACTCACAGAAATGCTGTATATTTGCCTACTACTTAACTCCAAAGATACAGGACCAAGTCACTATTACCCAGACTGAAAGGATAAAAGAGGCAAAGAAATAATTTCTCTTTAAATGGAATTCAAGCGGGAAAGAACAGAGCACATTTCATCTGTGATATTTCTAACTTACTATCACATTGAGAAAGAGAATATATACTTCTTATATTGACCAGATGTTTCTGGAAAAAAACATCAGTGTCAGAGTAGCACTTCTGTCTTTAAGAATCTCAGAATTGCAGCTAAAAAGGAAAAATTTCTTATGGTTTTAATAGAATATTGCAATATAATATTTGATCTGCACTTAATTATGAGAGGAAACCCATAATCCACTTAATAAGAGTTAAATATAGCAGAAAAGGGAACTGTAATACATAATGAATCTTGGCAGATATTTATATTTAGGGAAATACTAAATTCTATCCAAGAAGTTGAAGAATTGAAAGAGGAAACAAATTCTCATTGTATGCCTGAAGTCTGAAGGGCTATTCACCAGAGTACTAACAATCTTCAGAGCCAATAGCTCTAGATCTCATTAAACCATAGAATAGATTATGCATATTACAACACAAAGGTCTGGCCATTTGCTCAGATGTGATGCAGAAGTGTAAAACCTCACTTAGTTCTACTGCTAGTGTTCTGTCTAGCTTTATCAAGTGCTTTTGAACTGGAAAGCTGCTCTAGGAACTACTGAACTGTGTATTTTCTATCCCAAATTGGTGAAATCAATCCACATCTTGTTTGTTACTATGAACTGCAATTATTCTATCACCAAAGGGTTTATTCTTGCATCAGTTCACAAAATGAAACGTACCATAAAGCCTTAAGCATATTAAAAACAATAGACAGATTGTAGGTCTTCACATCCTCTGCTTGTACAACTGTACTACTCATTTACATAGTCATCACACATGAATATTCCTTACATCAAAAATTATCTACCATGTACAGTCTGCATATCTACAAACACTAAAGCTGGAAAAGAAAAAAAAATATTGCCTTTAGCTAAATGAATCTCTTCCAGAAAAAATGTCACCTTGTTCCCTCATAAAAGAAAGAAGGCATAAAATATGTTCCTTGTTAAACATACAGTACTTAGTTCAATTAAATACTATTTCAAGAATAAGCAGTTCTAAAACCCTTTACCTGATTCTTTCATCCAAGTGTGTTAAAATGTAATTTGACCACCAACCACTCTGGGATAAGTTTTGACTCTGAATGGCTACAGCCTAATATAGCAATCCATAATCAGTTCAACAGCTCAAAGCTCAAGATCTAAGGCTGACGGTAAGGCTCACCTTTTTAAAAAGTGAAAATAATTAACTATTGCAAATAAGGTCTGTAGTAGGCTCTCTGGCATTTGAGCTCTCAGATCTCAGGATTAAATATCTTCTGGGTCCTTTAACTGAAGCCGATCAGGCTTCTTTGGTTTTATGAATGATGCCTCTATGAGGTGATAGCAAGAAGACAGATATCAAGCCCCTGAAGTAGTCAAGACCTAGGAACAAAAAAATTTACCAATCAACACAAAAAACTCCAAGATATTTTCAAGCAAACAGGACTTAAAAAACTAATGGACTGTGTCATACGAAGCTGCCAACATGAAGCAAACAAATATCCTTTAAGTACTTCCTCACCTGTATCCTTAAATCAATCCATAATAATAACTCCTACTGCCAGATTTAACTTTTCCTTCTAGATAGTAAAATATTTACTCTGAAAAGAGAAACATGCCTTCTCATCTGTCCATTAAAAACAGTCAATTTTGTTCTTGATACCTTCTCAAGTGATTTAGGGATCTGTGTGTGCGCTTATCTTTGTCTAACAATTTGTGTGACATCTTCGCTCATTTTTATTCACTTACTAGCAAAGCAAGCAATTAATGGGATGGGGAAAAAAAGAAAATACCCTTTCAGACCCATAGGATGGAAAAAGCACAACATAAGATGATGAGAAGAGACAGACTTGCTAGGTCTCGTAGCAGTTGCCATGGCACTGTGTCTGACTTCTTATCTACAATGGCTGCAGACTTTCTCTGAGGCAGGTAGAAGCAGCCACTCACTTTTCATCCTCTCTGGGAGAGGAAACTTATTTTCCCCTCATCTCTTGGGCATTAAAACTCAACCTTGTTAGCAGTGGAGAGAAATACTACGCTTACCCTGAATTTCACCTACAGTAGAGTCAGCCTACACCACTCCTCACACTGACTCCTCTTATTTTCAGCCTCTCATCTTCACTACCGAACCTGTTCCAGTGAACCTCTCTGCAAAACTTTCTCAGTGTTTTGTACAGTGAAGTAATTCCTGTTGCTCCACTAGTTCTAAACCTTTTGAATCTACAGCATACTTTTCCTTTCACTGAAATTTGACTTATCCAAGCGACTGGGAAGACACTGACAAAGTCCAAATTTTATCCTCATAATATTTTTAAGTCTTTTTTATGATTCTACCTATCAATCTATATAACGTCAAAGAAGAAAAGGAGAAGTAATAACTACTCCTCCTTCTACTTAATCTCATTGAATAAGCTGATAAAAGAAAAATTTCCTTTTCCTGCAGCCTTGAGAGGAGCTCTTTTGGTGCACTTTGTCTCTTCCACCTAAATGACACCACCTACCCTCAGCATGTCCAAAAGTCATTTTGGCCTTTGAGTGATCTAAATCTCTGCAGGCTGTACGCCCAGCTCCCATTTTTAGCATTAGAATTGAAGGTGTGCCTTGTCACCTCCAACTAACAAAAGAAATGCTTCA
>NW_010133707.1:0-19168 GCF_000699245.1 Pterocles gutturalis | reverse complement strand
TCTTTCCCTTCTGTCAAACTTTTTCTTTTCTTCCACCATCAGAAACTCAAACCTATTTCTCCTTTAGCTAAGCTGCTGCTGAATCCTATCTGCTTTCCTTTCACGTTGTTCTCCAAATCTGTTTTCCTCTCTCTCTGATCCTGAAACCATAGGAGATACTTTTGACATTACCCCTTTTCCTCCTCACCCTGCATTCTTTGGTATATTGGGAATACAGGTGCTAACCACCCCCTGCCCTTGGCTCCTGGTTTTGTCATTCCTTTATCTTTCACATCACATTCAGGCTTTTAATTTTGAGCTTCAGAACTCTAACTCTTACCTAAACTGACATCTCAGTCTTTAGTTTAGCCTATGGTGCTGCCTGAGTTCTCCACGCCAAATGCCCTGTTTCTGAGCCCTTTTCATAGTGTTTTCTCTGTCAGTACTTTGACACCTTTATCCACTACTATTCTTCTGTTTGGAATCAAGTCTATAGATTTCAGGTTAAGACTTCTTTTTCTTTCTTCATGTCTCTCCTATTGATTATAAATCACAGGATCCCTATTACAGAAAGTGTAATTCTTCATGTATCTTCATTTTAACACCAGATAAAAGGAAGAAAACTTTGGCAAGTTCTGCAGAAAAAATAGTTTAAAGCTTTTTTCCTCAGAAATACTTTCTAAATTTAAATCAGCAATTATCACTCCTACATTTGCAGAACAAATTATATTACAGCTAGTCACAACAGCACCCAGTCCATGTTCAGTTTGGTACGTATCAATGAACACGGTATAGGTCCTTCCATGAGTAACATGGGAGCATGGTGAAGCTGAACATACATAAAATTAACAAGGACAAAAGCAGTAATTGACAATTTTTACAGATGATTCATTATTATTATTTTAAAGGCTGGGTGAGGCACAATGTCCTATGCAAGGGAAAATTAAAAAGGGAAGATGAAGTGGCTACAACAGACACATGCACACTGAAATACATGTCATAAGGTAAGTCAGTTGTGTCAAAGTCTTTTGGCTCTTTGGTTCTCCGGTGCTCCATGGACTATCCTCTCCCTTTAATTCTCACTTAGCATTTCCTTAATAAATGAGGTAATTGCTGTACAGTCAGCATTAAATAAATTAAGCCAAAAAGGGATTGGATGGTTTCAGAATAAACCCTGTACCATCAGCTAAGTAAAATCTAGCATAGTTGCACTGATCTGGGGAACATGAGGAAAACTGATATATCTTCAGTGTGTCTCAACCATCTTTTCCCTCAAACTTTTATATTTGCCCACTTTCAAGACATATTTGCAAGGCCAGAGAAATTACTTTAAAACAGAGCTGTAAACGCAGAAAATTTGAATTCAGAGTTGTGGTCTAGATAAATTTATAGTCCTCTGGCTCTGCCTACCATTCAGTGATGAAAGGGAATTTTCTGACTCCTCACTGCAGTTAGCCTTGTGGAGCTAATGTAACTATGACAAATGGAGTGGGATTCCATCCACTTTGATTTTTTTCGCCCCCAAGTAGTTACACATGTGCAATCCCATGAAAGCAATACAGTTTCCCTGGCATAGCTGCAAACATTACTAGCTTAATAATAATTTTAAATTTTTGGTAACAAGAAGAGGAAGCAAAAATGCTATCTTGAGTCACAGCCCAAAACAAAGGCTTTGCCCTGAGAAGCCCCTCTACTTTCAAACTGAATACATAACTGCAACAAATATGCTGCTCTGGACAGCTACTTTCATTCCATTAAAAAAAAAAAAAAAGCAGAAACTTTCAAGACACTTTGCAAGCTTTGCACTTCAGGGCCTGAGCAACAAGGGGCAAACAGAAACTATGAGTAAGATTCATTGTTCAATTATTTGTGCCTTCTGCTCTTCCTTTGCAGACACACACTCATCAGGAGCCTGCTGCCTTAAACTGGAACTTCCAGCCCTGTAACTATCTAGGACTACTTAGAGCAATTACATTATTTATATACTGGCCATAAATGCCAGTTTCACTGTCTGCAGCTATACCCTTTGTTCCCTTTCAGAGTAGCATATGGTAATAATCACCAGCTTTAAAAACCAGTAACAAATTCATGCAGCAAAGGAAAACATAGATTGCTATAACTCTGTAATCTGGAGGTCAAAGTTCCAGACCTGCTCCAGTCAAGACTCGTGACTTACTGACAGATTTTACATGCAACTATGCAACTAATTTGTGCAAAAGTAATAAAAAACGCCTGAGCTCAGGCCAGCTACAAGGCTTATTTCCATGTCTAATCACATTCCAGTTCTGTAACCACACATCTTCAGTTTTTACTTTTTTTCTTTTCATAATCCATTCATTTTTGAATTAAAAAAACACCATAGATCATTGTTGTTTTACCAATAAGGGTATTTCTGGTTTGTTGTTAGTTCTGGCTACTGCCGAAAGTACCAAAAAACCTCTACAGACTTACATTTCTCAGTGAATTTGCTTTAGTCATACTGGAGCGCTTCTTGAATTTACTTTCCATGAGTACTCAATTGAGTTTTCCTGACATAAATGCCTGTGGAGAGGGAATGAATATCAAGGTCTTAAACTAAAGCATTTATGGCAACCTAACTTATCATTCAATCCAAAAATGATGTGCACTCTTTCATTTGGTAAATAGAAAGAAACACACTACTGTGATATATAAGCAAGTTTTTCATTGTTTCAAGCAACACAGCTTGAAAATTAAAAACTATCAGAGAGTTGTCTACAGTATATAAAGGGGAAGGCAGGGCATGAAAAGGTGAAAATACATATGAAAATCTAAATTATTAAAGAAGGTTAAACATTAAAATTTCTTAGCTTTGAGTTGGTAATACCTTTAAGTGTTTGTCATTAGTTTTGAATGTGAACTTCAATACACAAGTTGTGAGCCATCCTTCTTTCCTCAGTTTCCTTCTCTCTTCTTTCCTACTCTAGTTCTGAGTAATAGAGGCAAGTCTTCATGGTTATCACAGATGCTCTGCTACAGCGATACCTTTTCAAGTTACATTTCTCTTCCATCACAAACTTCATTCTCATGTGGTCAAATTTATACTGCACAGTTGAATAAAGTTTACGAGAAGAGGGATCTTCATGCTTTGTTTTATAAACAATTATGCCTTTTTGCCTTCTGAGAAAAAAGTTAAACAGTCAGCAACATACACTTAGCTCTATTCCACAGAGCTGGACAAGCTGCAAAACAACTTAATGCAAGTGACAATAACTGCAAATAAAGACACACAAAAAAGAGCAATTACATTCTATATTTCTGAAAAATACATTACAGAAAACGAAAGATGCAGGTTTTCTAGAATAGAAACCGTATGTTGCCCATAGAATACTGATTTTAATGTCCTCATTACTGTTTAATTATTTTCTTCTCTTACCATTTAGTAAAAATATTATCAGTTAATGGCACTGTATTGGAGTTTAAATTTTTATTTTTCTTTAAAGAAGCACGCTTACAAAACCTGTTCCATAAGAACACTGCTAAAATACGATTACTAAAAAACCACCAAGAACAGAATCTACAGAAAAACTCAGACCTAGGAAAGTTATATGAACATACATTATTTTCATGTTCCCATCATTGCAACACTGAAGCATCTTTCCCAAGCAGTATCTCCTTAACATCACATTCTCATTTTCCCTTGAAGTTGTGTATAGGATTTAGTAACTTTCCCCTCTCTAGTTGTAATTTATCTGTTATGTAAGAGAAAGCAAGTGGAAGTCGGTACTGACACAGCACAGACCTATGATGTGTATTTCAACAGATATTTGCATCCATTACAGAGCACAGGTGTTCTACTTCCAAAAGATGGTCAAAACCTGTGCTAACAAAAACATAAATCACAGAAGAGAAAAACCAAGTATTGGACAGCAACACAAATATTCTTATGGACAATGTTGCTTTACTTACATGGCTTTGCAGCCAGCTTCCAAACTTACCCCTGTGTCCATTTTTTACATCGGAAATATTCTTATGGACAATGTTGCTTTACCTACATGGCTTTGCAGCCAGCTTCCAAATTTACCCCTGTGTCCATTTTTTACATCTGAAACTTCTTGGGAAACAGAGCTTTGCTTTGTGCTTAATTTACTTCTATTTTGTCAGTCTCAAAGCATTTTACAGGAGGAACACACATTTTAATTTCCAATTTATTAAGATCTTTACTCTTTAGCTACTAGTGAAGAGAGATGCACTGATTTACTAGATAAGATATGCATACACTCTCTAAAAACTCTGACCTACCTTTTCCGTGATCCTCTCTGAACAAAAGACCTGAGTACACACCTCCTGCATAAGAATTTCTATTTTAGAAGAGTACAGCTCAGTTTGATGGAGGCCAGCAATGGACTGCTCCATCTTTTTGTCCCCTTGCTGAGGGGTTCACACTGAGTTCAAGAACCATGAATTTTTAAAAAAAAATTTAATAACTGTTTTTAAACACTATTTCTTGAATAAAGTTAGCAGTCCCACAGGATTAAAATTCTTTGGGTCTAATCTGGAACATTATTGTTAATCCAAGACCAATGTGAACATCCAACATTACATACTTAAGGAAACTGAAAAATTGTATTTCTTTCTATAAAGTACACAAATAACATATTTTAATACAATAATTTACATTGCCCTGAGTTAAATTCCAGAAATGTAAAGACACATCTTTTAATGGACCTTCAATCAAAGAAATTGAACACGCTGTGGCAGGCTGCTAGCCACAGAGTACACATAGCGGCCCACCAGCGCATGAAAAGAAGCCCAGGATTAGCCACATTATTCCATTTGCTCAGTTAGCATTATAAGGCAAAACAGTAAGGCAGGCAAGTGTGCCATACAAAACTACCAAGTAGGAAAAAGTGTAGTAGAGCATAAATCCTAAGGAAAGCTGGTGCCACTAAATTGGTGTTCTAATGCACAAGAAATAACTTACTGACACTTTTCATAGGTGCAGTTATAGTTTTATTCATTGTATTTAACAGAATGATGTAATAAAAGCACTTTTAAAATGGATGCACTGTTGAAGTAATTAAAGCATTTTCATGATTGAGAAGTTCATGACAGGGAGAAGTCTCTTACATTCATCCCTCTTTTCAGTAATGCCTGCTTGCATAGGAAAGGTAAAATCAAAAGTCTGTCATGGAAACATATTTTGAAAAACTTGGTTCTATTCTTCAAGCCTCAGGGCTTTTTTTTGTTTATTTATTCACTCTCTAGGGAACAGGCAAAAAAGTAGAAGAAACAATGTTTTACTAAGTACATGTTCTCATGGCCCGTAATTTTCACTTTAGTCTCAGCAGGTCACTGTAATGTAGCCATGTCTTCTCAGTTTTCTTTACTGTATGAAAATATGGTCACAAAGAGAATTTCCCCATCACAAACAAATCAGCTGTAGAAGAGAGGGAAACTGTCATTTGGATTCTATCAGCTAGAAATTCTGAAGTGCCCCACACCTGGTTACTCAAAGAGAATTTCCCCATCACAAACAAATCAGCTGTAGAAGAGAGGGAAACTGTCATTTGGATTCTATCAGATAGAAATTTTGAAGTGCCTCACACCTGGTTACTTCCAATGAACTGCACAACTGCTGCACCTGTGTGGAGCAGCAGCTGCCTGAATCATGGTTTGAGAATCTGTGTCAGCTGTGGCACTCCAGCACCTCCTTCCCCTTTCAGTAGAGTATTAACATGTATTTTTTATCTTTTTCATCTATGTGTGCATTCTGCATTTAGAAGATCTGTTCCAACTATTCTTATGAGGCTGCACTAACAGAACTGGCCTGACACTAGCCACATGCTGACACATATTACAAGTTTGAATCTACAGTCATAATAGCATGTTAAAAAGGGGAAAAATCCTACTACTAACCCAGATAAAAAAAAAAAACCACAACTTTTTTTCTTGAAGGAACTTTCAACTTTACTACCATTCCTGTTTGAAAAACTCCCAGTACTGAACAGATTTGATAGATATTTTACAGAAATGCATTTTGTCAAGGAAGCATCCAATGGAAGCAAGTTACTATACAGACTCTACCATGACTTGCTGCATTTTTGCTAGTGTTTTCAGAGTCCACACAACAAGAAATTGCCCATTAAATTTATAGACAAATTTTATGCTAACTGTACTCATTACAGTCTGTGAGGAAACTAGGTAATTGGGTTGTTATAATTCTATCTTTTGAAATGAATTAGAATTACTGCTTAGTTAGAATAATTTAAAATGTCTGACTGTGACTGTTCTAAGCATTCATTAACAAACATTGGCATTTACTCTACTCCCCGCTGCATTAAACAGGCCATTTCTGCACACAAGACAAAGCAGCTAATCAGCTGGAGGTTGAAAATAAATATGCAGGGAGCAGGCATATAAACTGCAGTGTTAAAATGCATTTGTCTTATGCCAAGATCAATTTGTAAATTTTTCTCAAGTGTTACACTTAGTAACTCATGTTGATATGTTTTCAAGATGGTTAACTGCTAGAAAACAATATTTACAGTACAGTTAAACAGAGTTATTCAGCAATACTCAAAAGCAGAATCTGGAAAACCAGGTGTACAGAAGCATTTGTATGCTGCAACAGTCAGTACTGTAACATCTAACTCTTAGATCCTTTTACAGCTAAGGGACTCTGATTTCCATGCTCAAGATTTCTAAAATTATGAACAGTCTCTATGTGACTGTTCAGAGACCTAGGAAAGCCAGTGTAACAAAGCCAAGCTGTCCAGTAGAAAATACCAGCAAGGAATGCAGAGACAGAGTAATTTTATATTTGTGAAGATATATTAATTTCTGTAGGGAGCTGTGGAGAAACATTTCCCTGCACTTATGAAATCTTTGGGTTCATAAACCTGAATCCAACAACTAAGTCTCCTCCAAACATATCTCAGAGGCCAATAAATAATCATACTATTATCTTTTAATTCTGTCTTCAAAATAGCTAACCACAGTTAGGGAAACTATAAATTAAAGTCTATCTTCTGAATAAGGGATAATTAACTCACAGCTACAAAGCAGTACCAGCCGCCGGCTGTAAAATGTCCTGAATACAGATGCAAACACCCACTCTGTTCAGTGCACCGAGTTCTACTTTCCATACAATATAGATTCACTGAGACAGAAGAGAAAAAAATAATCGTAAAATACCATTTGGAAAGCTCATATATAAATAAACAACAGAAGTTTTAGTTTGTTTTGTGAAAGGTGATAATCTAAGATCAGTCATCCTTGCATCAGAAAAGTGCTCTAAATCTGTTGACTGAACAGCACTGTGACAGCACCACAGCTCCTCCTGAGAATGCCTTCTAAATTGACTCCTAAAGGCAAAATAATCTAAGGAATGCTTTGTTTGAGATCTGACTAACAAAACTTCTTGGCAGTACCTACATCTCTGCTTTTTTTTTTTGGAATTCCAGAAATAACTTTAAGTAAAGATATTCACCAGCAAACAATCAGGCATGGATGGGATGCTATGCAAATGCACATTACATGGATACTAAGCTATGACATGGTTTTATATTTTGAACCTGGCTACCTATGAAATTCAGCATTAGTTTACCAACTAAATCTTGCTATAGTCATTGCCTCAGAACAGCAATTTTACTCCTGTAAGATTGGGGATTCTGCTCTCGAGTCAGGAAAGACATTGACTGGGAATATAAACCCCAATTCTAAAGTGGTTCTTCATGGGACTTACATTTTTAATTATAAAAGTGAAAGCAACTCTGATATTAGGAAATAACATCAGAAGTCCTGTATCCAAGGTCAGTAAATTCTGATCAAAGTAGTGAATAATTCTAGAAGTTGACTAAACTAATAGATCTTCTCTACTACGTATTCTATTTTTCTTTTTGTGAAGAAGTGGGAGACCTAACAACATCCCTAGAGTAGCTTTTGGTAAGAATGGATACACCTGCCATCTAGATGCTAAAGTAGTATACCCTTTGTAGAGATGAGATGATGGAGGAGCTAAAAAAAATGGGTGTTACATACATCCATCAGTGGCTCAGTTCAGGGAGAAAATAAGAGTACAGCAATTCCAGTTTCAACAAAAATTTGAAGTTACTATATGTTAGACCTGTTACCCTTTAGATTCCCTTAGCAAATTTTTCATTTTGGATAGTATTTCCACAGAATAAGTAATTTCTTAATATTAAGGCATGTCACCTTAGAAGTAAACAGTTTTAGTTTAAATGGTTTGAAGTTCTAATCTTATGTATGCAGAAAGTAAAAGTCACCCTTTTAAAGTTGCTCATTCCGCTCAGTAGATGGCATTATATGCAGCAGAAATGTATCCAACACATTTCTGTCCCTGTAGTTTTGTCACCCATGATCAGACATACAGCAGTTTTCATGGCAAATACATTTATTCACAAGGGCAGTTTCATTCTTTATTTTCTTAGTGTACTCACACAAACTGTGGGTGCAATACTCAAAGAACAGGTTGATGATCAGAAGTCACACATAATGTGCAGATCCCAAATTAAAGCTGCACTTCTATTTGTACAAAGTGTAAGGAGTCCCTACAGAATGCAGAAAAACAAGTGCATGAATTGGGATTCATTAGTGCAGTAAAAATGAAACCTCCTTCTTTTACACATTATCATTAGAAAACTGCTATATCGTGATTCATTCTGGCCTATCATGAACACTTTGAAGCCAAGTAAGATTCCCCAGTAATCATCATCACTGCTCCAGCTTACGGTGGTTCCAAACAGAAACGCATTTTCTGAGGACTTTCTCTCTTACTTTATGAATGTACTTTGTACCTCAAGAACCAGCTCCAAATTGTGGGGGAAATCCACATACGTGGACTCCATAAAGTGTGGACTTTTATAACCCAAACCTTCTGTTAAAAGGATAGAAGTGAGCATGTAACTGCAGATTTGTGGAGAATTGCTGTAGAAGGCTGTTTACTAAGGTTTTGTAAGGGTCTAGTACATCCATTTATGTGTTACATAGCTGCTATTCATCCTGCATGTGTAGTGCATGGACTGACAGTCAATTACAAGCTATTAATAAATCAACAAAACACTTTAATTCTAACTGGATTTCAGCCACGAGTTGTTTTCCCCTACAACAAACACACATGCTCTCTTCAGTGTTTTTTACTTCACACTGACATGCAGCCTTCAGCTAAAACTTAACTGTCTCAGGTTTTTCTTCTTCCTTTTCCTTCACCTGAGGGCACCCAAGATACTCAGGGAATCAACCACCTACCTATACAGGTCATATGTGCTCCAGTACTCAGACTGATAACAAACTACTACAATAACTGTACTCCCCCAAAATAATGGCTCCAAAACCTGGGCCAAAAATAGATCACATCTTTGAAAGCTGGATATTAAGTTCTGGGGTTAGACAAACGGAAACTTAAAAGATTTAACATATGCTAGCTTTCTTAGTGTGGCTTCTTAAACAAGATGCTCTAATTAATTTAATCCACTAGATCAGATCTTTGCAACAGGAAACTCCCATTTAACACCAAAGTCGCTATGTTTCTCTCCCCTGCAACTGACAAAGTTTAGTTTTAGCTTGCTTCTACAAAACATTGAAAAAAGTGTAATTCATTTTACTTAAGCAAAATAAAAGTTAAATTTAATTTTGTATTGTTTGCTTCTGAACTTCTGCTGATGACATTTTCATAAATGAGAGGTCATCAAGAATCCTTTCCTGTGTTTTAACTTCACAAATTCAGTGTCTTTTGAAAGCACTGGAACTGCAAAATCTAATGTGTGGGTTACAAAATATAGGGGCCTCATTGTCATCCCTATATCCTAAGTAGACTTGCATAAAACTATACATCGACAGATCTTGTATTCAAAGACACTGAACAAGCAGGCTCATTCATGTGACTCAGACTCTCAAAATCTTTTTGAGATTCAAAAATACTAACATTCATTAAGGGTAAATGTGCTTCTTCTAAACCTTTTTTTTATTTATGGGCTCCTAACTTTGATTGATCTAAATAATTATGTCACGTAATTCTTTTTTCCATTCTTCTATAATCAGAAGAAAACCAGTATGTATTATCCATAAAGATTTTTAAAATTAACTAAGCTTACAAGAAACATTATGTCACCTTAGCAACTACCTTTTACAAGTTACTTACTCTGAAAGCTGATTTCTAATGTGCACTTAAGAATTTAAAGTAATTTCTAGACTAGCAACTGGCAACCACATTCTTCTTCCTTACAATTTCAGAAAGACATAAAGACTTACATCTGAAAAAGAGAATTAAAATGTAAGAGCTTTGTGACAAAAACATCTGTTCATAGTAAACTGTTTTCAAAGCTGTTCATTCAAGTGCCATACAAAGAAGGTGACTAGTGGAAATCGGGGTAACCTAGAATTCCAAGAAATACTACATTAAAAAAAAATCAACACTAAAAACATACATAAAAGGCAGTTATTCAAATGCAGTCAGCCAGGAAAATGAACACCTTACCTGTCAGTTGCATGCCCCCTAATTCCAGCCTCCAGCCAACACTGCTCTAATGCCATATTTGCTACTCACCACCTCCACTACTCCCCAGCCCTTTTCCAAGTTAACTGAATATCTGAACTTCCCCCCCCTCTACCACACCCCAAATGCTAGGAAGAAAACTACTCTTCTATTTCCCTTGTTCAGAAGATACGTTCCCCCATCACCAAACCACATTCTTACCTACTTTACGTATTCCACCTGTGGAATATGGAATTAAAGAATTGGAAATCCTTCCTGTTCTCCATAACTTAGAGTGCTTCAAGCAAGCACAGTAGGAGCACTTCTCCAATTAACATTTACCCGGCACATTCCACCTCCTCATTCCCTTAACATATCTGAGTCACAACCACCAGCTCAAGTGACTAGAAATTAACTTGCTAAAGCAAAAATCGAAGTTAGGAGTGATTTGACACACAACTTAAGAGAAACACACGTTTGGGAACCTGGAGAGCTTTCCCTTGAACTAAGTGAATTTTAATCAAGACAGAGAGGACCTGTAGAGAGATGTGGCATCTTGTATTAAGTCCATTGATGTACTATGAAAAAAACATGGAGGGTTTCAGAGAGACAAGCTCTTCTTTTTGATTTAGTCTTACAATTAAGGGCTATAAAAGTTATCAGACTTTACAGCCTCTTTCTCTTTTTCCAAGAGGGTTGCTGTTCTTTTCTAAGGAAAATGGAAGATGCACTCATTCCGCTTGAATAATTATGGATTAGGCTTGTAAGGAAAAGCAGGACAGAAGATTCCTTCCCTTCTTATAATGATCTTTTGTACCTTCTTTGTCCATTTCTTATTCAAAGTCAAAGCCTGCATATAAAATAAACCTCCAAATTAGGACCTTAAACTGATCTTCTAGTCAGCTGAATACTGCACGAATAGCTTCTTTTTAAACAGCATTTCTGTTACCTTGAAAATTGAATATTGTTTAGCAGTAAGAGGTAAATTTAGTATCTCTATTAGTCTTTGAATCATAATTCAATAATCCTTGACAGAATATGAAGGCTTCTGCCTACCTTACCTAGTTTGTGCCACACCATTGTCTAACTCCACCTGCTGGATAATCTTCTTACAACAACCCCAGAAAAGCTTTAGTTTCACCAGTACTGATACAACACATAGATACAATGACAAAATTGATTGAATGGTATACCTGCTAATATATCTTTCATGCTTTTCTTTTCCACCATTCTCCATCAGTACTATCAAGTGAACTTTCTGGGTAGGTTATTTTTTCTAAACACCTCAGGTTGATGGGCTGTATTTGTAACTACTATCAATTTCTGGTAATGGAGTTATATACAGGAAAAGTCATAGCTCTGTGTCACAGCTAAGGAGAAAAAAGTATACTTCATGCTTTTCAGCCTCTGATAGTAGAAAAGTAGAAAGTAATGTGTAAAATGTATTTTTTACCTAATATTTAGATAAAGTAGCATTTGAAAAATTAAAAGTGATGGGACATAAAAGAACAGGTAAAAAAATACCATGGAACTCCAAAAAAGTATCAACTCCAGAGAATGCTAATTCTAAGTCAATTTGCTAATTGGAAACATACACATCCATCTGAGTGCTAGGTGACTCTTCCGCTTGCTACTCCTTTCAGTAAATTAAGTCAAATAATGATACATATATTCCATTAGAGCTACAACGAAGCATCCAATGTTCTTTATGGCTGAGCTCTGCTATTCACGTTCAGAAACACTTCTACCTTTGGGGGTGGAAGGAAAAGTAACTGAATTTGAGAGCTGTAGGTGAAGGGCAGCAACTAGAGATATTTTTATGATACAGAACTTAATTAACCACTTGCTTATACACAAGTCAAATATTCAAATTTCAAACAATAACTGACAGTAACATTTTAACCATAATTTCCAACCCACAAAACCCATAATAATTTAGATCTGTGTATTTGCTTATATTTTCTCTTATAGGATGTCTTATAAATCCACTTTCCACCAAGTACTATTCTTTATTATGTATGATTCATCATCCTTTAGGAATAACTGAAAAATTCAAGACTTGCAAATCATACCTGGAGCAGACTGTGATACTGAAATGATGGAAGAGGCATTACATTTGAGAATAGTAATTTAATAAAAAAATTGGGAGAGCATGTATTCCCTTAGAACACTTCTCAAATATTTCTTAGAAACAAAAAAATTAACAGCATTTTACACAGGATATCTGTATGTTGTAGCTTAGGCAGAAAAAAAAAATTAACAGCATTTTACACAGGATATCTGTATCTTGTAGCATAGGCAGAAAAAAAAACCCTGCTGCATACAGATTATTATCATTTCAGAATGTCATCACAATAATAGCACAAGTGAAGACTATCTGCAATAAGAAGTTTTATGGAAGCTCCAAGACAACTATTATTTCTGATGAAGAACTATTTTTTTCCTCTTGAAATAAGTCCATCTATTTTTGCCAGGTCTCCAAAGGAAACTGTTGCAGAACCTCTCTGGGCTGGCCTTGCCTAAGCCAAAAAAAAAAGAAGAAAAAAATTTATAGGGCTAATTTTATATTAAAATATCTTGTAGAATGTTTTGAAAGTATCACTAATTTAAAAAGCACCTTCAAACAAACAACAGTTCAGCTTCACATTACCTGTGATTCATGGAATTTCCAGCCAATCATGTAGTAGATCTGAAATGTGGCAGGTACTGAGCCATCGCTATTTCCATATATTTCTGTTAGGACAGGAAAGGAAAGAAACAAAAGGTACACAGAACATCAGTTCTAAGAAATACCTAGTTCTCAGAACTTTAAAACTAAGTATGACATATTCAGCATAATGACTCTTGGTGAAAGATTTGGTACAATAAAAATATCTCATACTGGTGCATCAACATAGTTCAAATCTTGTCATTATAATTAAGGTTAAAAATACCTGTATGATAATGGTATTTCTTTCTATTCCAAAATGTTGTGGGTTGTTTTGGTTTTTTTTTCTCCACATGGAGGTCAAAGAAAAAGACATAGAAAATATGTTTGTAAAGTCATTTCAGATTAACTCATTGCCTCTCAAATACTTACCTCTGTATATTGCAGCAGCTGCCAACATTGTCCCCCTGTGTAGCAGAGGTTTTCTATTCCAAGAGCAATTACTCTCCCCCATACCTAAAAATATGTTTTAGCTTTAAGAAAAAGAAGATATAGCATATGCCATGAGTTAAGTGTCATGCACTAAGGACAGATTATTATTAAACCAGAGTAATGAGGTAAGTTTCTTGCCTATAAAGAATCCAAGCCTTTTAATGTCAATGTTTTGCAATTTACAGTTTGTATTGCTAGGAATGATTTAAATTATACTTCTTCAGACTGAGTTTTCAAATACTTAGGTTTTCTAGTATAATTTCTTTAAGCACGAGTACAGTGTTTACTCAGACACACCACTCATATATATGTATTTTTAACAGATAACCATCAAAATTACCATCCCTAGAGATTTTTAATAAGAAATAATAAAATAACCACAATTCTCATCTCTTTAATAACTTATTGCATCTGAATGTTTCTACAGAGAATGAAAGTTTTATTTTCATTAAGGAATTACCCTAAACAACAACAAGATGCCCTGAATTGCTCTGCAGGTAACAGCTGACTGCATATGAATGACTACTTTACAATCTATGACAAATGCAATCAGAATAACAACTCCATTGTTAAGCATCTCAACTGTTTTTTGCATTCCTCAGCAGACTCCAATTTAAGGGTCTCTTTATTCTCATTCCAAAGCAGTTCCCTGAATGTCCTAATAATTAGGGAGGCCCGCAGGAAAAGTTAGTATGTGGGATATACTCTTCTGTCTCCCTTTCAGGGCTTTCCATTAGCTTACACTGAACAGGCTCACAAAGAACGGGAATACAAAAGAAACAGAAGACTCACAGCAGACCACAAAGTAGCAAATCTTTGACTTGCACTTCCCAACACAAATCTGCTGACAGGCATAACCTCCTGACTCACCAGAGATCAGAAAAAAGTAATGCTTCTACTGTTACAATAAGCTTTATTATTTATTTACATATTTTTAACAAATAAATTTTTTTATGATGGTGGTGAAACACTGGAACAGGTTGACCAGAGAGGTGGTACATGCCCCATCCCTGGAACCATTCAAGATCAGGTTGGACTGGGCTCTCAGCAACCTGATCTACTTGAAGATGTCCCTGCTCATTGCAGGGGTTTGGACTAGATGACCTTTCAAGGTCCCTTCCAAGCCAAACCATTCTATGATTTGGAGCTAAGAAACACGAAGTGAAACTCTTCTGTGTCCACATCACTGATACAGAAAACATTTGTGTTTCACAAAGTACACACTTGCCTTGCAAGTCTTCCATAACCTCAAACAACCCTGGGTAGTTGACTTGAATTTCATCGGTATCCTAAAAGAAATTAGAAGCTTAGTTTTAGAGCATATCAAGCTAAAACAAGAGCATTATGCAAGCCTTCAGAGCTGTTAACAGATTATTCATCTGCCACTTCTGTTCAAACTGTGTATTCCTCAGAAGAACATACTGTCTTAATATTTTTACAAAGTTCTGTTTAGTAGCTCAAATGTGATGAAATTTTAATTGAAATGCCATTATTTTCTTCTTGATTTTAGAAGAAACAGCAAGAACGTCTAGCTTTTTCAAGCAGGTATAACATTCTCTGACATTTCTCCAAGAAGATCATCCAAATTCTACTGGGCCACTAGCCAAAGATACACTCCAGTTGGTTTCATTAATCACAATGAAGCCAAGAACAGAGGCAGTCCAGGCTATTTCAGAAACTTATTCAGCAAGGTGCCCAACATGCAGAAGGAAACAGTACCTTACTAATACATTCATAAACAGTATTTTTTTATATACCAGCAGCTCTGATGTTCTGTATCGTTCTGTCTGATTGTTCTCTTATTTATAATTACCACAGTCAGGGTGTTAAAGCCAGCTCTTGACAGCAGATGTCCCAAATCAGAGACAGCAGTGAATGGTGATACATGAGGAGAAAATCCCCCTTCCCTCTCCAATTCTGCTAGCTGCAAAGAGCAGCGAAGCTCATACAGAGTGTCTCCCCCAAACATTGCACCAATGAATACTCCGTCCGGCTTAAGAACTCGGTGAATCTACAACACAGAAAAAAAAAATTTTTTTTTGTTATTAAGCCCATGTAACTAAGAAGTTCTTAAGACTTTTTTTTCTTTAAAATTAACTTAAAAGCAATCATTTTAATAGTTGTAACAGATTTTTAATATTGACTGTATTCCACAAAGCAAGCTGCACCAAAGCTTTTGGTAACATTGCAAGAAAAATAATCTGTCTGAAAAGAGACTATTTGGTCTTAAGAAAGAGCGAATTAGAGTCAGGAAATGCAAAATGCACTGCAGAAATCTAGGGTAAAGCTATTTTCAACAGGATGCTCCTAAAACAATATCCTCAATTAATTTACTTCTGAAAATAAGGTAGATTAAGATAGCTTCTGCTTACTTTTACTTTCTCAGATGAAGGCAGCAGAAATACTTAATGGCTTGATTTAAGAGAAACAGAGGCCTTAAGTTCTAGTAGTGATCTTTGCACTTCTCAATGCACAACAAAGTAATTCTTATTATGTCTACCCTTACTTATTTTTAACTAACCAGAATAACAACATTACAACTCAAACAAGTTGGTGTCAAGGCTGACAAGCTGCTTTCTTGTCTAGTAAGTCCTAGCCCCCTTCCCACTGAGGAGGCCAACAAATTCATGCTTTCTTTTTTCCTTAAGAATTGGCAATGATCCCTGGTTTATATATCCAGAAGAGCCATATTACATAGTCAGGCTAACAAGACAGCAAAAGCTCCAAACAGTTTACCTTACTGATCTGAAAAAAATAT
Source organism: Pterocles gutturalis (assembly GCF_000699245.1). Classification (NCBI taxonomy): domain Eukaryota; kingdom Metazoa; phylum Chordata; class Aves; order Pterocliformes; family Pteroclidae; genus Pterocles; species Pterocles gutturalis. The sequence continues at coordinate 2,839 of NW_010133707.1, read as the reverse complement.
TTTAAACTGGTTTTTAGTTAAATATTAATCAAGCTACCTTTTCTATGCTAATAAAGAAGCTTTTAATTGACAGGTAAGAAATATAAGGAGCTGAATGCAGTTTCCAGTTGTCAAAGCCAGTGGTCCCACAGTAGGAAATGAGCATTCACAACGAAAGTTGGCTAAGAACCCTAGTTCCCCCCTCCTTTGTGGGACATTATAATGAGTCCGTTATTTCTACTGTGGAGGTAAAAATATCTGACATATTTATGTGATATATTTATTTCCAAGCCTTTTTAAGTACTGAAGGCATTCCATTCCTATTTTTATTATTTCCAAAACAGCAGGGCACTCCTATTCATATCAAGAGGTGACAGAATAGCACTGTAATGACTGACCAGCTTGAAATACATTAAAAAAAACAGAAAACTGGTTAAAATATTCCTTGCTCTTGCTCCCAAGTTAGCTGATTTGAAAAAAAAGGTTTTGCCTGCAGGAAGGAGCTGAAATACTCCAGAATCAGATTTTTTTTTCAGTAACAACTTCAGTTTTTTGTCCTTAAGAAGTATTTGCTTGATTTAAAAATCAAAAAGCCTTTATCTGATTAAAATTGTATTTAAAAATAAATAGCTGAAACATAAAAATAATACAAGTTCCATAATCCAGTTCTGGAGAAGCCAGATCTAGAAAAGTCTTGTACTGCAAGTAGTAAGAGCTAACACACAAATAAATCAATATCATTGCCACAGTTTACATTAGTTAGCATGATCTCAGCTGTTAAGACTATAAAATATTACACAAACATTGTTTCACAGTTCTTTACTCCAAATTGATTTGAGACAGTAAATTAGTCAAAACGTCAACAGATGCTCTTCAAACTACCAAAAATACCACAAAAATTATTTGCATGCAAAGTGAGCTACTTCTGTGCCTCTCATTTAAAGAGGACCTGGAAATACAGAGTGCTCTGAACACAAGTATTAGCAAGTGTTGATTTTTAGTATTTAGAAACAGTTTCTTACCTCTCTAAAAGCTCTAGGAAGGTCATTCACCCAATGTAAGCTGAAATAACAGAGGTGTACATTTTATAATTGCATATTAAATAAAATTTAGGGAATGCAAATAAATGTTACATTATCTAATGCACATTACTGTATCTAAACAATGCTGGCTTGTTCCAGAAGCCAAAGCAAACTAGTTTCTCAAGCTGCAAAAGTTCTGAAATGCCTGCCTAGAAGGGATACTGAATAAAACCTAAAGTTTACACATATAGTTTGGGTTTTTTGGGTAAGTTTTGTTTGTTTGTTTTTTGGTTTTGTTTTTTTTTTAAGCTGAGAAGATGCAAGTCCTGGAAACTAGTTAGTCAAAATACAGGAAAGAGAGAAGCTACATCTGTCTTGAAGGAAAACAAACAAACAATAAAATAAGAACCATCAGAACAGCAGTTTTGCCTAATGTATACCCATACTAAATAACCAAATATGTTTCATACAGCATGACTTATTACTGTTTAATAGACTATTTACCTCTTTTTTCTCCTTAAAGTTACTCTCAAATAACACTATTTAAGATCTTTGACCAAAAATTAAAATGTAAATAAATGATTAATGCATACCTTAAACTGCTAACAACAAGATCAAATGTATCTTCTTTGAAAGGAAGGAATTCCTCATCAGCTATAACACTGATTGTAGGTATTTCCGATTCTACAGCGTTTTTCTATGGGTTGGGTTAGAAGAAAAACAACATAAAAACTCACTTCTTTTGCTTTCCTGTGTTATGGAATTGAAGCACATTCAGAAAGCTACTTACTAAAGCATTCTCTGCAATATCAACTTGAATAAGTTTTTCAACCGTTTCCTGAAATAAAATGTTAAAAGACTGTCAAATATTTAAGTTGTTTTACAAGCTGACACTGGCCATTTTTTTGAAAACTTACACATATTTAAAATAGGTTGGAAGCAACCTCCTTACCATGTGATAAAACTTTACGTAAAGCAGAAAGCATTTTTTCTCTTAACATACTACTTAGCAATTGCTCCCAGGGAGAACAGCTGAGGTAAAAGTATTATCAGAAAACACATTCTGCATTTTTATGTGTAAGTTCAGTCAGACATAAACTATGGATTAGCAGCCAATGAAGTACTTTGACTTACAGCCCGGTTCATGAAGGGTAAACTGGTCACCATTCAGAAGTTCCCATAATGACACTTCCTTTTAACAACCAAGCGTGCCCAAAAAGATTTATCAAAAAACATGGACCTCCCTACTCAAGTCTAAGGTTAACTGTCGTACAACAGATAGTTCCCCTTGCACTATTATCTAAGTCTTCAGTGACAACAGAGTAACAGCCTGCACAACCCACATCTTTAGACTACAGATACAGATATAGAGGGGAAATATTTACCTCATCAAGATGCAGAAGATTGCTGTAAGTTATAACAGAGCTTTATTTGAAAACAGAGAAACAAGCACATACTTATTTTAAACACTGTGAAGTATGAAGAGCCAGTACCTTGTTCAAATGTTGAGCTATGTAACCTCTTCCAGAGCCAACATCCAAAGCAAGAGGAAACGTTCTAAAGGGTAAATTTAACAACATAAAACATAATCAAGACTTAAAGTTACTTGGAGCTTTATTAAGCTTTGTCTGCCCATTTCTAAACGTCTTTTCGAACTAAACGCACCAACCATCCTCCTGCGAGAAAGCACAGAGAAAGACTCCCACAAGCCAGCGTTTCTTCCCGAGGATCACGGCCCCGGGCCGTGCCCCTGCAGCTGCGGGGGAGAGGGCGGGACACCGAGCAGGGCCCTCTCCCCCTCAGGGCGAGCCTTACCTGGTGATGTCGAACACCCTGTC
>NW_010133706.1:62470-71240 GCF_000699245.1 Pterocles gutturalis | reverse complement strand
ATATTTATTAAATAGATATATATATTAAAAAGTGTGTGTACAGAGAGAATATGGCTAATCTATGAATTTACTACTAAGTAAATCCTTTAAGAGGGGAAAAAATCTTATAAGTCACAGCATTTCAAATCCTAGCTTTACTATGTAGCTACATTTATAGGGGAAAGGTTCATATTTCTGTTTGTCTGCTATATAATATATGATTGCTAAATACTGTGTATTAAATCTGCTTTGAAGTAATCCTTAATTGTCCTTACATAGGTCCTGATCCATACATTTCACAGTGAGTCTTGTAAACTTGAATTTGTTGATGGTGGGAATTGCTTGAATGATGACTTTTAAGACTGAGGATTTCTAAAATCACTTCATTCTGGTGTTGATCATAATTGTAAAAATGGCTTCATTCGCTTTTAATATTACCATAATAAATGAAAATACTTAAAAACATTCTGAAATATGAAATGTTGGCTTGATGAATTATATGATGTTCCTCACCTTGTAAAGAAATTATTCCTGCAAAAAACAGTCCATAGTAAATATTTTGTTTGGGTTTCAGAGGAGAAAAGCTTGGATCCAGCCAGAGACTGTGACGCAAATTGCATTTCTTCAGAAACTCGAGCAGACGGGTTTGTGCTGCTCTTCTTAGACTTACTTCAGTGACTGCTTTTTTAGTTTCCTTCATTATTATTCAATTCCATTAGCTATACATTTATTTCTACAGGTTTTTTTGAGGGTGTTTTTGAACTTTTGTGGTTTGATCCATTGGAGTGGTCCTGCTGCTAAATCTGGAACTTGGATGTTTCCGTGATGTGCCTAGCTATGGACACGAGTCATTACGGCTGGAAAACTGCTCAGAACGATGGGGGCAGAGTGGGAATGGTACCTTTTTTTTTTTTTTTTTTTTAATCTCTGAAGGGAGACTGCTGATAATCTGTGGAGTTAATAAAACAGGCTAAAATTTTATGTGATTGTTCCCCAGTGGAGATTTAATTTTACTTTCTTTTACGAGTTGTCACAATGAGCTGGTATTACGCCAGAAATCCTAGCGGGTTTGCATGTGCAACAAGTTGCTGGCTTTTTTCACTTAAAATTGACTCCTCTGGTATATTATCTTTTTCTGCTACTGTTTTCTGACCAAAACATGCTGACTCTTTAATTTTGATGGCTATGCAGATGTATAATCTTTAAAGCTACGAAGAAGACTGGAGTCTTGCTTGACAAGTAATGATCTTTATTCAAATTTTCACGTTCTGTCTATTTTGTGTAGTAGGTGCAGAAGCAGAATTTGCCTGGCATTTTCAATGGTGTATGCAATTTGAAGGTTATTTCCGCTTAAGAGGGGTTTTTTTTTTATGCTTTTACGTAGTTTTAATCACCTCTTGAAGGCTTATTGATCCCTGTCTCTAATTTCAACTCCTAACCTTGAATGGAGGGTTGCAAAAGTTAACTGCTTTTATTGTACCTGTGACTGTATAACACTTCAGACACATTGTCAACCCGTAATACGTAAGCGTAAAGATCTTTCATCAAGGTTGCTAAATATAAGAGGACTCTGTGTTTAGAATGAGGTTGGGAAATAGTTTCTCAGTAGCTGAAGGAAAAGCAGCATTTGAGCATATGAAGCCTGCTTCGTTGCACTGGAATTGAATGAAAGTGTACTTCATGTAGGGGAACTGTAAATCTAGCTTAGGTCTCATAGTAGGCAAATTTTGTGATTGTGAAGTGGATTTTACACAAAATCTCATTAGCTTTGAATAGTCTGATATCACTTCCTCATCCAACAGTTCCTGCATTCAGCAGAGAAACAGCTCAAGTAGAGAACAGTAGCTCTGTTCAATGGACCGGCCTGTGTCTCTTTCTAGGCAGAAACAATAATTGCAATGAAGAAATAGATGGGCACTTTGTTCTCTTCTGTCCCCAACGAAGCTTCGTTCCAAAGCCTTAATGGCACAACAATACAGCGCCTAGTGCCCCGGCAGTAGTTTCACATGAATTGTTTAACATCTCATGATCTATTAGGCTTGTGTTTGTGGGTAATAACCAAGTTTGAGGAGCCATGTCCTGGGCAAATGTGGCGTTCTGTGGCAGCAGTGCCAGAGGCCTTTGTAGTGCAGCTGATACCCAAGCTTAAAGAAGCGCTGAGATGAATGGAGGTGGAGCGCAGGAAGCACCGGCATCGGTGCGTAGAGAAAGCTCGGACATCCTGAGTGATGCCCTCTGAGTGTGGAAATGTGGTTTACACAGCTGCTGGTGGTACAGTGGGCTCCGATTCTGGTACCTTTATGGTATCCCTCATGGGATGTTGATTTCTGTGGACCTCTTCCCTTAGTCCTGCAAAGGACTTTGGCACTGGTGACCTGTTGCCTTGAAGCAATTCAACTGATAGATCTTTGTGGCCGTGCTGAAGTGCTGTAGTGGATTGAGGGCTATGGGAGTAGCTCCAGTGGTATGAACAGGAGATAGCACAGTGAGTGCAGAGAATCGATTGAATGGGGCCTGAGGGGTGTAGGAACAAAGTCTAGATTGCTACTGTAAGCTGCTTGTGGGGTGGGGTTGGAAATCAGTTGGGGATCAGTGCAAAGTCTTCAGGGCATCTTTGATAGGGCCTTAAGGGTGGTGATAGAGAGAGGTGGTGTTCGGAGCCAGAGTTCACCTCCAGCCCCGTCTGATGGCAACACTAATTTTGTTGAAAACCCATCTTGAACAGAGAGATGTTGTTAGCAAAGCATTAAGTTTAAATGCTTCCCATTTCAGAGTGAGTTTGTCTCCAATGTGTTACTGACACATGCATCACCAAAACGTGCTTGCGAAGAACAGATTATTCTTGCTAAGAGCAAGTGCTTCTACAGGAATGTGATATATGCAGAGATTTTCCCATAACTGTGTAAATGCTTCTCACTCAAGATGAAATAGCATTTGGCATTTTCCAGCTTTTTGGGAACAGTAGTTGATCAGTTCATACCTAGAAAAGCCGCAGTTGGGGTTTTAGAAGGAAAGGCAGTTTGTCTCCCACACTGCAGCCTTCAGTGTCACGCAAGCTTTGAGAATGCTTTCTGCAGCCTTCAGCGGATGGTATATTTTATACCTAACTGTGCCTAGAGAAGTGATTTTGACACCTTACTAACGTAAGTCCAAGTCCTGCATGTGCTCTTTCATGTCGGACAGAAGAAGGGTTTTGGTTAGCTTGGTAGAAGAAAAGGTGAGGGTGGGCCTTTTTTGTGTTTTGAATTTGGAAAATTTTTCCTTGGATTAATGTATTCATCTGTCTGAGGACAGGCTCTGCTTAGCATAGATAGCTTCTGTAACTGTAGAAAGAATTAAAGTTTGGTGCAACATTTAAACTGAAATAGATCCATTCAAAAAGACAAGACTGCTCTTTCAAATGCTGTGTTATGGATGAAAATATAAGATCCATTTGAAGTAGATCTAGCTAAGCCTGGAATGCAAAATGAAGGCTGAGTACCCAGTGAAGTTTGGTAGATTATGTGTGTTGCTGGAATGCGCAACTGAAAATGTGTGAGAGCAACTGTCCAAGCGGGCTGCAGCAGAAAGGACGGATCTGCACTGTGCTGAGCTCTCTTTGTCCCTGACAACGTCTCTATCCCTCCTGAAACGCCGGCTTAGGCATGCGAGGCCCGATGGCTTGGAGCTTGGTTTGCACAGGCAGCATCCACGCGCTGTGCCTGCTCAGGCCCGGCTTGCAGTTTCTGCTCTGTGCTGGAGCCTGCTAGCTGGGACCTGCGGCCTTGCTGGTGTCCAGTGACAGGGAGAAGAAGTTGTGTCTGCTGGGCTTTGTGGCAGGCCTTGAATTTGCCATCGTAGAAGCACTCTGAAGCAAAGCCTGAGCGCCTGCTAGCATGGAAAGAATGTGAGCATGTCTGGGCTTGAGGGTAGGCTTGAGCCTGTGCTTCCCTGACAATGTAGGGCAAGCCCAGGCACCCTGCCTTGACTGTTGTGGGCACCGAGCTGCGACCATAATGCTGTGACTGTTCAGATTCGTGGCTTACTCCTATTTGCAGTAGAAATTCAAGGAGTGGGCATGGTGATCATCATACAGCAGTTTAACCCAGGACAGATGCTCTTAGACCCATGAATAAAACAGTGAAACAGCATGAATTGCTGCAGAAGAAAAACCTCTGTATTTCGTAAGTTTTGCTTGGATCGCCCATCTTTTCCCTTTGCCAAAAATGCAATGTATAATTTTTGTTGAAAGGGAATATGCTGCAAAACAACTCCCTGGAAATCCCAGCTATATCTCACAGTGTCAGAATCCTCTCCAGACACTGAATAAAGGGAGATCATGTCTCCAGCTTTTAAAATAATTACTCAAATTAAAGATCAAGCTTAAAAGAGCCCAGAGCCAATGCAGTTCTCTGAATATTAGGTATACAACTTAATTTATTAAAAAGCCTTGCAAAACCAACTTATGCTCATGGTGCTCAAAATATATCTCCCGGCAACTAACCTGAATGTCCTCTGATCCTTCAGTGGTGGAGAAATGTGGGAGAGCATAGAGGTTGCTGTGAACTCTAAAAGTTTCTGTAATTAGTTTTCTACAAATGAAGCCATCTTTCTTGAACCCGTTTTCCCTTTTTAATTCTAAATGATGAATAAAAAAACTTTGTGTTAAGAATTCCTTGTACAATAATGCCTTGAGTTACAAACAGTTCAGTATTTTTCTAGGGGGGCTGAGTTGTAGTAGTGATACGTAGTGTTTTCATGTCAGGTCCCTACATTTCTGGATGTGACCCTTAATTTGAATTCCCAGTAATGTCTTGAACTGTGGTATCAGCCCAACTTTTTTGGCCCTATTCCCAGACCAATCATTCCACTTAGCAATAAAAAAATGCAAGATAATGGGTGCAGATAACTGGGATTTAATATTACCATAGACTTTTTTCCTTTTACCTTTAAACAGCCATATTGCAATTAGGTGCTGGGCATAAACCAGTTCTTTGGTAATAGGTGTCTCCGAGAAATTTGTGATTGCACAAAGATTTACAAGCAGGGTTCAATGACAGGTGGTTGCGCTTGATATTTAAGAAAGTGCCTGGAGTGGACAGTTAAGGCGCGTGTGACCAAGTCACCAAGGAGGCCCTTTTATCTCTTTTGTTTACCGAGGCCCTTATCACCAAAAGGACAAAAGGCAGCTCCGTATCCCAACTCTGTTGAAAATTAGCTGGAGTTGGGCACCGTTGTACCCTCTTATGGAACGGAGCTTTCCAGTTAAAGATGACCAGTGAGGTTTGCAGGCACAAACTTGCGTAATTACAGTTCCCAGGAATACTGGTAGGAAGGATTTCTGTGGAGTTAGGGATGAAACAGAACAGCTACAGAGAGTCCGGGTGATGACCAAGTTGGGCAGGTCGTGCCAAGGGGCTGCTGACCACGCATGTTGCCTTTCCATTGCCTTTTCTATCCCTGGGCGTGTTTGCTTGCTCTGTGGCCACACCTGATATTCCAAACAGCAAAACAGCTTTCAGTTTTTATTTCTCTTTTTTTTTTTTTTTTTTTTTTTTTTTTTTTTTCGTCAGTAGGCCAGTAAAACACTTGCTTGGCCCTGCCAGCCTAAAAAGGAGTGTAAAAGTCACTTTATCCTTTTGTACTTCTATGACTGTATGTTAGCAAAGCAAAAGAACTGTTTCAGGCTTGTTTTTAAAAGTTGATTTTCTGAGGTTTCTTCCCAAAGAATGCCTCCCTCCAGTTTTTGATGCAGATGCATGTAAAAAAGAAGATGAAAGCAGGCAGTGGTTGATCAAGATGAGCAAACAAGCCTGGTCCATTATGCTTTAGATCAGATCTTACCGCATCTTCGTAACTGACTCTCATGGGCACCACACGCTAATTCTAATGCTCTACTTCAGTATCACGTGGAGTGTGTTAGCATTAGTTGTGGCTCCTTAAGATGCTTTTGAGTTTATAGTTCATAAAGCAGAAGTAGAGTTCAGGAAGAGGAGGAAACTATAAAATATTTTTTACATGTCTTGCTCGTGGTTAAATACCATGGCTTTCCTCCCTGGTATTGAAAGGGCTTTCCTCCCTGATGTCAAAAGGGCTTTCCTCCCTTCCTTTTTTTCCTCCCTGATACAGGGAGAGGAACTCATTCTAGTGACCTGCTTGCTCGAGTGGCTGTAACAGTGCTACAAGTGTCTGAGTAACACGAGTAGCCTTCCTTTGGTAACAGAGGATGCAGGTGGCGTTAATTTTTTAGGCTGTCTCTGTCCAGAAGAATTCTTTTTTCCAATGGCCCTTTGTAGGGTGGATGAGGTTTTTCAGACATTGTCTGATACCTGTGCTAAAGTCACATTTTCTCCTCTCTTCCAGAAATCTGCTTGGTCTTCTGGACAAGCTTGTCAGTCATTACACAGTTTAGAGGTTACTTTGGTGAACCCAGGACCTCCTGTGGCAGTGCTGCTTATCAGCATCAGTGTGCTGCTTCCAGGATTTCCCCCCCAAGTTCTTCTTCCATGGAAATGGGTCAGTAGAAGGGAGTTTGTCAGAAGTAGTTGTGAACATTTTCTGTCAAGAAACTGCTTTTCAGCTCTGGGTTTGTGGGGGTTTTTGTTTTTTGGGTTTGGTGGTTTTTTGTTTTTGTTTATTTTTTATTTTTTTTCTTCCTCAGTCTTGTTTTGGGCTGATATGAGTATGTCTGTGTTTGGCTGCCCTTAAGTGGATGTCATCTAGAGGACAGTCTTGTTAAAACCTCAGAGTTGCCTGCTCAGCAGTTCAGTTATGTGCTTTTGGCTGTGGTTGGAGGATACAGTAAATCCAGCTTTAGGGCACTCACAACCAAATTAAGAACATTACTCTCCCATGAAGCAAAATGCCAACCCAGTAGCAAGCTGATTTTGCTGGTAAAGCAAGTTGAACATTTCCAAATGGATTGACTTTATGCAGGATCATGCGTTGTCTCCTTACACCACCCTGCTTTTATGCTGCGTCATGTTTAAGTTAGTGTCCTGGTGGCAAAAGAACCCATATCACTTTGTTCGCTGACTAACGCAGCAAAAGCGTAGCTAATCATGTGCGCCTGTGCGGTCTGGGCGAAACTCTTACTAATGGCTAATTGATGGTCTACAGGCCCAAGTTTATCGATCACAGGCTTGGTCTGCTCTTGTCTGGCACCACTTGTAGAAGTCAGGGTAGTGAGCAGGTCACTGCGATGGATTACTCTCATTACTGTGTCATCTACGCACGGAGAAGGGCAAGGGGCACCCCAAGGTGCTGCTCTTGTTCCATGTGCCAGTGGCCTGCTCCCTGCTGCAGGGAGTTTTGTTGAGAAGTGCACAGACTGTCCCTTCACTTTCTTTGTAGGTGCTGCGAAGGCAATGGACATGTGGTTGAACTCTCTTGTGAGGCTAGCAGTCATGGCAATGAGGGTTCCTCTGGACTGCAGTCCCTGGACTGTCTTTTGTTCCAGGGACCATTGGTGCTCCATGACAGTTATTTTCTTTGTCTGATAATATTGGCAAAACCACATGTGTACCTGCTCCTCTGATATCACGTGAAATTTTGAGTCGCAGAAAGGTTTCCCTGCATGTAACTGTAAGTCTGGTTAGCAATAGCCGGGGATCAAACATAACTTGGTTCTGTCCCAACAGCCTGATTGTGACTCCCAGAAGGCACAGGATCTTGAGTCTGCTGTGACTTGACTTTCTTCTGCTGTTCTGACTGGAGCTTAAATTGGTGGAAGTGAGGAAATTCTTCTTTATTTCAGTTTGTTCACAGGCTTTTCAAATAACTTGGTTTTGTGTTGCTCTCCTCTCTTCTCTCTGGAAATGTTGTTTCTTCATTTTCAGTAAACTTGCATTGGTTTGTGTTTGTGTGGTTTGGTTTTTTTCTTCTTGGGTTTTTCCTTCTTTTTCCTCCCAGTGCAGCTGATGGAAGCAAAAAGGGCATTTTAGTTTGAAAACTGGCAGTTTGCATTTCTAGCTATCAGGTCTGCATTACTTTTGATTGATTATTATTAAATTAGCATTTTATGCATGCACTGGGACTGATGCCAGTGACCTTCTTCAGAAGACATTTTGTCTCATCTCCCTGAAGGAGCAGTCAATATAAAGTCTTCTGGACAAGCACGTGTCACTCCAGTGAAGATGAGGTTAGCTTGGAGTACTTCAGTCTCTGAAAGCCCACTGGTTTTCTTGGCATGTCTAGTATTTTTGGAGAAGTTTTCCTTCCTCCATCTGGATTATGCATGTATGCTGACATTTGGATTTGGTGACTTTGCCGCTTCTTAGTTTTACAGCTGTGTGTTCTGATCATGCTCCTTTTGATGTGATCTCAGATGTTTCATATCCCTTCTTACCTTTGAGTAACTTGTAGAAATTCCATATTCTTACAGGGACTTCCCCCCCCCTCTTTCTCCAAGGCCTCTACTACTTAGAAATCAAATAAAACCCTTGACGTGCTCATGGTTCTTGGTTGTGCACTTTCTCCAGGTCTCAATCTGTAGTTTTACAGCACACACCATGGTTGCACAAGCATTTCGATGATAAGCACGCTTCAGGAAGTTTCTACTCGTGTACCGCGTCTGTGTGCTGCTCAGCTGTGCCGCGGGGAGTGCATATAAGGTTGAGTGATGATAAGCACGCTTCAGGAAGTTTCTACTAGTGTACCGTGTCTGTGTGCTGCTCAGCTGTGCCACGGGGAGTGCATATAAGGTTGAGTCTTGAAAAAGATTACCGAAATCATCCATGTTAAAACATCCTTTGTGCTGGATTATGTTTCTGGAACCAGCATATCGTGAAACTGCTTATCACTTAAGAATGCC
>NW_010133706.1:37634-62454 GCF_000699245.1 Pterocles gutturalis | reverse complement strand
TGTGACTGCACTCCGTGAGGTGCTGAAAGTGCATTAGCTCCCGTGGCTGCTTCAGATGTGTCCAAAACATTTTGTAAAACCAGGCTTTCTGCCTGGTAGGGCCTGCCTCTGCCAGTCGAGCTTTGTGCTGGGTCGGGTATTGTCTGTCCTCCTACTAGTAGAAAGCATCAAGCCCGCATAAGTTCTGTACTGCATGCTCGGCTGGGGCCTGGCCGGGCAGTGATGTCGGTGGTCCAGAGTTTTGTGATGCTTTTAGAATGACTTAAGCATCTCAGAGATGCTTGAGGAGGTGATGGGGAGGAAAATGTGCAGCTCTAGGAGTTGTGGATTCGAAAGTATCAAGCCTGAAGGAAGGGAAAAGCTCCAAACCGTAGTTGCAGAAGTGAAATCAAGATAGAAACTGGTCTCGTGCATTTAGTGTACTGGAGGTTATTGCTATGGAGAAGAGACTTCCCCCCAAAATAGTCACATGGGAAGATGAGTGCCAGAGCTGCTTGCTGGGAAGGCAGGATTGAAAGCGCTTGATTGTTTTCCCTGGAGGAAACCAGATCTGGGTTAATGGTGCCACGGGGTGTGCTGCCCCACCCCACATTGTACACACTGCCTGGTCTGTTGCTGAATGGGAAAGGGACTTAAATCGAGGAACTCCCATTTCAGATAATCTTTTTCTTTTAAAAGGCAACTTGGCAAGACCAAGACCCATTTTAGCGTCCTTGTCTACAGGTAGAAAGCACTGTCGGGTCCATGCTATCCATAGCTTACTTCTTGAGACTCTGTGTAGGCAACATTCAGCCAATGCTCGAAAGATTTCCCGTGGGTTGATGTATCTGCGTATATTTGAAAGCACTGTCGGGTCCATGCTATCCATAGCTTACTTCTTGAGACTCTGTGTAGGCAACATTCAGCCGATGCTCGAAAATTTCCCGTGGGTTGATGTATCTACGTATATTTAAATACGTGTATCCAGATCCCCTGTCTATTACGTACTTTCACAGTCTGCACCCATTTTAACTTGTGTGCTGAGCTGACGTAAAATCCGTGCCTGTAATATTGCAGGCGGTTCTTAGGCCTTGATAGCTGGTCTCATGACACAAGACACTTAGGCACAGATTTCCTTAAAAGAGCTCTTACATGAGGCTTGAACAAAGAGCACCTACTATATAAAACAGGATTGTTTTTAGATAGACATGAGTTTAGTTGAAGAGGACATGAGAATGCTCTCATAAATTGGCCCTCTGGAGCAGTTTCATGTAAGGTTTATTGAGCCTCAAGTCATGCACTAAATCATAAATCTGTCGTATACTGCCTAATTTTCTGGTAAGTGGGGCAAACGTATTCTGCGTGACCTGAAGCCATCTTTTCATGGTAGCCTTCTGGTTCAGTCCACGCCTGAAATGTGCTCTCTCCTCCTACCATGTTCCCATTTTTGAACTAAGAATTTGCCCACCCTGTTTTTCCAAGCAAATGATTTGAAGCAGGTGGAGGGCTTTAAGAACTTTTCTGTGCCAAAATTGATCTCTGTTCTTTTTCCCATGACTACGCAAAACTGAAAAAAAAAAAAATTAAGGACAGGCAATTGGATGTGTAAAACGTAGTCAAGTAAGAAGTTGCCTATGAGGCAAAACTGTAGCAAAAATATTGCAGGATGTGACATTGTCACAGTTATAAATGGCAAAAACCCTTCAGATCTTGCAGGCTGTTTTGAAATAATTTTTAGGAAAAATCCACTATTGCTTGTGGGTTTAAAACCTGACACCATTCTGCCTCTAGAGAAAACTTTGTGATTTATATTACATGCTTTGTGGGGAAAAAAGCTACGATAATGTCTGTTTATGTTTGCTTCAAACAGATGTATCCATAGTATTTGCAGTCAGAAATCACTTCATCCCGTTGATGGGGTCATCTCATAAAGCTCCTACATAAGTGCAATCTTGAATTCCTTTCAGAGTGTCTCTTTACCATCTCCCAGCTCTACCTACCTTAAATACAGCAGATGTACGGGGCAGGTGTCAGGGAGCCAGGTGCTCAGCTCTAGAGGTTCACCTAGTCCCGTTGGGGAGTGGCTTGAATGAAATGTGGGCTTTTCCTTGCTGGTATTTCTCAGGTGACCACTCCATGGTGGAGAGAAGGAAATGGAAGCAAAGAAGCAGCTGACAGTTTTTATAGAGTTGTGTCATTTTATGGTAAGTCATTTAAACGTAATAAGACAATGATTTCAACTGCTGCGCCTACCCTCATGGTGTTACCTGTGTTTTGATAATGTTACTTTCTTATTTGTGTGGAAGAAAGCTCTTTTCTTGCAAAGGTTGTGAGAGTTAAATGGGTAAACATCTCAATTTTCTAAAGCCCTGATTCTTTGTGACCTAAAGAGAACAAGCTTCGATTTAATTGACTCCTAATTGTTTGCTTTTCTAGTAGTTATTTCCTTTTTGGAATGTATCCAAGTTGAAGAGTTCTCCTGAAGTTGTCGGAGATTTAAATTGCAATCCAAATGATATAACGTGTTTTGTCAAAATAAATTGAAATTATTCTTACCTTGTTTTCAGGAAGGCGCTCTCGTAGGCTTTACCTGTGAGCTGAGATAAACTTAGAGTTCTTGATGTTCCAGTCGGTAAGAGTTTTTGAAAAACAAGATTCAGTCAAGAACTGAGCCTCATATTTAAATCCTGTTATGGGACTCAATTTCAATCCCTGAGAACACCTCTGTAGAGTGTAACTTAATTGGGAATTTATTAAAAAACAAAACCAATGAAGGTCCTTCCCCTCCCCTCCCTGTTTTAAAAAATGTCTCATTAATGCTAAAACCACTTTTTGTAACCTAAATAGCATGGCACAGTGTTACTGAATGAATGGGATACATTTTCCTGGGTGAAATCCGTGTAACCGGGCCATTTCAAGCCAAGAGCCTATATCGAGTTCTGTATTATGCTTGATGCTGCCTGACTGATCAGAGGTACCCAGCAGCCTTGGTTTGTGTTTTTCTCTAGGGCTTCATAACCTGCTGACAAAACCGCAGTGTAAGCTGACAGGGAAAATGTTTGGAAGGGGCAGCAATGTAAAGGCAGATGGCTGCCTGGAGAAAACACTGTCTGAAATACTGATGGGGAGGCAGCCTCTCAGAAATGAGGTTTCTGGGGGACAGAGAAGTGCTGAGAGAAGAATGTGTCTATTTAAATGACTTATTCTCAAGAACATACTGAGCGCGAGGGTGGTTTAAAAAAAAAAATGTTGAAAAAGCAGCATGAAATCTGAAAAGCAGTCTTGTAGCTGTACGCAAAGAGCGTGTTAGCGTACTGATGGGTGCAGGACGTGTACTGCTTTACAACGCTATGCCAGTGACACAGGAGCTGTGCTTGTCTGGCCTGGTTTGTGCATGCTGTGCAAAAGCACGCCGGGTCGGGCCAGTGGCTTGTTTCCTGTGCGTGCCATCTTGTCACAACTCTCACCTAGATGGACTTCCATGAAGGGACCTTAAGGGTGAGGAAGACAGGGAGCATAGCATCAATGATTGACATGGGCTGTTGAGGGGCATACTTACCCTGTGGTTTGCTCCTCTTTTCTCCAAAGCCCCTTTAAGGAGTGTGTCAAGTAATGAAAGGCTTATGTCACTGTCATGCTTGAGACACGCAAGGAAGCAACAGCGAACGTTTGAGTTTCCACGTGCCCTTTGAAAAGCCGAGTAATCCAGAACGTGCAGTTGCTTGTAAGTCGGTAGCAAGATGATAAACTTGCAAAGCGTTCTTACTCTTTGCTTCCTCCTTGCTTTATTTCAGCATGCACAATTGATCTGCAGCTGCATCACGTGCATTGTGGTCCCGTCGCATGCTGGCAGTTCAAGGGAACTAGAAAACAGGAGTCAGTACTGCAAAAAGTAAATCACAGCCCCACAAATGAACAGTCAGTCCTCTTTTGAGGTTGTCTGTGTTCCAGTCTTTTCCTACGCGTCCTGTGTTGTCAGAAGAAAAAAAGGTGCTTTAGCACCTTGCATGCATTTACAGATTTTAGTCTTGTAGCATCTGTAGTTATCTCATGGTTCTGCACAGCAGATGATTGGCGTTGCTCTGGAGAGAGGAAATTCTGTTCTCTGTTGAGACAAGAAGATTGCTAGAGAGGGAAGAGCTGAGATCAGTCTTCCTGCATCTGCTCTACGTGATTGAGTTGTGCAAAGTGTTTTCTTGGGTATTAGTTCCCTGTTGATTATGGAGAGTTTTTTTTTTTTTTTAAATGGGTTTATGTTAGGATTTAAAAATATGACAGTGCAAGTTCTTTCTACAGAAAGCAGAGGCTTTTGTCCTCCTCTGCTCCTGGTGAGTACAACCTTTTGCTGAGAAAGCATGTAAATAAATGCTGGTTTAGAGCTGACAGGGGGAAATGCATCCAAGATAAATTTGGCAATGTGTTTTAAAAGTGCATCAATCAGACTGTGCTGAGTATAGTCAGGAACTCATTTTTCTGTGTGATAGAGCCCATATGCAAGTATGTGAGAAAAACAGAACGCATCAAGCCTCCAAGAGGAAACAGTCGTATTAGGACTGTTTATTCAAGCATTTGCGTACGGGCTGTGAGAGGATGAACTGGGACCAAGTCTCCTTCTTAGTTTCCTGCTCACTTGGCTGCTATCATTGGAGTATCTGAGTGCTTCACGGGTTGCAGAGAAGAGAAAGAATATTTCCTCTGTCTCTCCGCAGCCTGTGAACAGAAGAAGCTTTTTCAGTTTATTGACTCATTGTCTTTGGGATACATGCACACGTACACACACGCTTGGCTTCTAACTTTGGTGACTCGGTGAAGGCACCAGTTGTCACTGCCAGGGAAGACTTTGGTGGCTCTTCAAGCTATCAAAGGCAGTTGTTTGTTCTGCTGGGAGCTGTAGCATCTCCTTAGCTGACAACTGTATTTCAGCCTCTACGAGGAAAAATGACTTGTCTAATGGATGGTTTCTCCCTTTTATGTTTCGGAGGTAAATGGAGAGGGGAAATTGTGTATCTGCAGATTCAGGTGTAATCCTTGCGGGATTGTGAGACCTGCCAAACAGCTTGGCCAGCGAGGCACGGTGTGCCATTTATTTGGTTTTGTCTCTTTCTTTCCCCCAGCATCCCCATCCCTTGTGCTCCCACCACACTTCACGGATGGCAATTTTCTGTGGAAAAACCCTTGACAGGTCAACGATGCCAGGCTCTGAGATGCAGACGGGTGGTGGAATCTATATGCTCATGAAGATCTTTCACTTGCCTTTCCCATGGAGGTCGAGAGCTTCCCCGCGCCATCCCGTCAGAGTTGTGGAGCAGGAGCTGTCGTGTTTCAGTAGCAGGTCTGACCCCAGCCCTGCTGTTGGGGCTGCTGGCTCGGCTGGCTGCCGTTGCTGCTCCGTGACCCCCATGTTCGCAGGCCTTCCTCCTCCCTGGAGCCGCTGCCATGCTCTGCACCCTGGCTGGTCGCAGGAGGGTTGCTCTGTGAGTGGGACTTCCACCCGGGCCACGCGTTACTGTTTGAGCTACAGACCTGGCTCTGATTCTTTTTTTTTTTTTCTTTTCCTTTTTCTGTGTTCAGTCCAGAGTTTGCTGGCGTTTCTTCCTGATTGCAAAAGCCGTTTGAAACAGGCAGAATCATAAAAGCTTATCAGCAACTCACAACTCCTGTTTCTCGCTCCCCAGCTCTGTTGTGTGTGTTTATTCACCCGAGCGCGTTGTATCTCCACGCAACAGCTCGCCTTGCCGCATCAGCCCATCTCCTTTATTTATGTCAAGCACTAGTTTCCCCTCTTCTCCCCTCATAAATCTCACAGTTATAAAAAGCTCCGGCGCTGGTGCCTGTCAGCGGGAGGCCCCGCGGGTTTCTCTCAGCAGCCCGAGGAAGCGGGGCGGAGGCTGGCGTGAAGCGCGGGCCGGCAGGGGGCAGCACTCCCTCTCCTCAGCGCCGCGGGGGGCGGCTGCGGCCGGGGACAGCGAACCTGGGGGGACTTGGGGCTCGGTACCGCCGCGAAGATGTGTTGGTGCTGTAGCGAGAAGACCTAAAGGAAGAAGTTATAGTGTGTGGAGCAAAACAGAGGCTGTCAGATAAGTGTAGCCGAGGGGAAGGAGACAAGGAGTTGAAAGTGGTTTGTGGGTTTTCTGGGGGGTTTTGTGGGTGGGTTTGGTTGTTGGGTTGGTTTTTGGTTTGGTTTTTTTTTTTTCCCCCCCCTAGCCTATCACAAATAATTTGGTCCTGAACCACAGCAGCTTCCTTCAGAACCCCAATCAGGTTTGCTCTGCCGGCGCTGGAGGGTCAGAAACGCCGTTACCCCTGAAGTTAGAAGTGATCTGGGGCTGAGGGCGAGCGTCCTGCTGGTTCCTCAGGCTGTGCTCTGCTTCCATCTCCTCCTCTGCTCTGCACCAGTTCATCTCCTTCACTTTTGCCCATTTTATACATACTTTTCTCTCAGTTGCGAGGTCTGTTAGTATTGAATCGGTCTTGATAATTTCTTAGGAGTCAGGTGGAGTATTTCTGGGAGCTGCAGCTGGAAATTGACCTGCGTGCTGTGTTCTGGTGCGGCTCCTGTTCAAATCCTATCGACACACACTGTCGTTTCTAAAAATGTTCGGTACCGATCTAATTATCAACCCAGAGAGGCCAATTACTCTAGCAGCTCATGTTTTTTCATTTGAGTCTGTTCTGTCAGAGTACATGACTTGCTCGGATCTAGACGCTGAAAACAGAAACCCAATGTTTTTAATTAGTTTTTAAGGTTTGTTTCCAAAACTTTGCAGTATCAGGAATGAGGATGTGGGTCTAGATAAAAAGTGTCTCAATGTCTCACGCTTTAACCTCACGCAAAGGAGCTAGTAAACCAAGCTTTAAACTAAGGCATGTTTCTATTCAGAGGCTGTAAAAACATTTCCACCCTTACTTAGTTCTGTCCAGTGTGTGTCTTTCTCCCCCATCAGATGCTGGAAACACCTTTTCTTGCTGCAGTGCCTCGCTGACAGGGCTCTGTGCCAGTTTTCCCCTGAAGACCTAAGTGAAGATTTTTCTGTTGTTTCGTGTGATTCCACCACCCCCCCCCCCCAATTTCTGCAACTCCCATTTCATGTTATTTGTAAAATTCCAGGGGGCTGAAATATTTCTCCCGTGCAAATTCATAAAGGATGTTTCTTGCTAGGTTTTGGCCTGGTGAAATCCTGCAGTAATCTGAGAAGGGCAGAAAAGACCAAGTCAAGGGAGGTGGTGCTTGGGAGTCTAATCACTAAACTCCTGGGGATTAGAGACGGGCACCGTGCCAAGGCGACCCAAGCTCTATTCCTGGGCCTTTAAACCCCCCAGCTTCTTCAGATCTGCTCTGTGCACATTTCGGGGAAAGCATCAGCCTTGCAATGCGTTGTAAGCAGTTTTTCAAACCTCTGCAGCTGGAAAGAGCAGCTGTTAAATGGGATAAACTGATCCAAAGGAGGAAAGGTGCCGTTAGTGTGAGGGTAGGGGGATGTGTGGAGCCTGGCCCTGCTGCCTGCAGGTGAGGTGCTGCCTTGGATGCTCAGCAGTGAGCGAGGCGCACCTGCGGGCAGGGTGATGCCAGGAGGGTGCACTGGGGCGTGGGGGAGGTCTGGCAGTACCCAGCTTCCTGCCTGCCATTTGGGACTGCTGTAGCAGGTAACTTGAGACAGGTTTTGCTGCAGGATGGCATCTGGTGAATTTTCAGTACTGTATTCTTTGCAGGCAGTGGAAATGGCTTCCTTGCTTCCTTTCCCCTCCGCGTGACTGTTGCTTTTCAGTTGCTGCACACCTGGACTGATGCTGATGAAGCTGGTGTGGAGAAGCTGGCCTGGAAGTTGGTGTTTGTGCAGGTGTGGTTCCACACATACACGTGTGCTGAGGGGTCTGAATGTGCTGGTGCTCAGGGAACAAAGGCAAATGCTGGGGCACGTTGTGTGTGAAACTGTAAGAAAAGCTGTAAGCTGTAAGAAAAGAGTTGATGGAGTAATAGAGCATGTGTGGTTTGTGTTTGGTCCAGAAATCCAGTCCCATCTGTTCCAGATGTTTTCAGTTGTGTTTATAGCAAGTAGCTACTGCACTGCTTGGGGAGGGGAATAAAACAAAAAATGGGGATGTGCCTTCACAACCATTGCAAACAGGCAAGAGCAGCCGTGAAATATGTTCCCTTTTGTTGCCTTAGAAAAGATGCATAAATAGCCTTGGATAATTCAATGAAGAACTTGAGCTTTCGGGGAAGGCTTCTGTATGCGTGCATGAGTGCTGGCTTTGTGTGTTTTGTTGGCAAGAAGCACGTCCTACCCCTTCATGCGGGGCAACAGCTGCTTGTAAAATGGTACTTTTCTTAAGTGAGAGAAATTTGTTCTTCACATCTTCTGGCTTCTGTGTCTCTTGCGGACAGTGTGGGTGGAAACAGCTTCTGCTTCTGTGTGAAGCAGAGGTGGGCTGTGTTTCAAATGTCTGAATTGGACCTAAACGTAGGAGCTGACGCTCGTTTTTGTTCTTGGGTATGGTGCTCTGGCCTATTTGCTTTGTTGTTTGTTATCTGTGAAATTTTGAGGCTCCTTCATGAGAGCTGAGCTAAGGATGAGGCCAGTGGCATGTTCGTAAAGGTGCTTGCGGTAGAGGAGAACTTGGCAAAGGTGGGAGAACGGCTGCTGTGCTACTACTTTGAGAAAATGAGGGCTCTGGTATTTTATTTTGTGGACAGACTTTTTTAATTTGGGTAGGAGTTGACACGTTGTTGCTAAGTAGATAGCCCAGAACATTTTGATTTTTTTGGTATTCATCTGTTTGATTTTCATAATCTCCTGAATTGAATGTGCCCTTAAAAAACTTCTGCTACTGCATCTTGTGGAATCACAAGTGGAAGCAATACGGATGTGAAGAAATCTTGAAGGGTTTGTCTTTATCTGTACCGAGTTTGTCCCTCTTCCATCTAGGGAATGTAAGGAAAAGGTGCTGTTGTTTGATGATTACCTACATATGCCTTTTTCTTGCCATTGGTAGAAGGTCAGGTTACTAACTAGGTCTCTGGTTCTATTAAGAGAGCAAGCTTACACAGTGTCTGTCCAGCAGTGAGCAGCAAATACGTGCTTAGCCTCTAAGCAATATGAAAGCAAGTAATTTAATACAGCTAGATTTTTTTTCTCTGTTATTTTATCAATTCTGTATTTGCTTATCAAAAGAGAATTTGCAGATAAACCCTTGGAAAGCGTGCAGGGTCTTATGTATGAAATACAGCAGCAGCAGTTCTGGGCAGTGCCACAGGAGGACTTTATGGCAGAGGTGTGGAATTGGGAGTCTCTTCTATACAGAGGAGTGGATAAGAGGTGGAGTTAAAAGGGGAGGGGAAAGAAGGCAGCTGCTGAAATCCGTCCCCAAATGGATGAATGAATGGGTGACACACATAAATGACTGCTGTGATGGTCTGACTTACTGTAGCTTGGTCTCTGGATAATCCTCGTATGTCAGATTTCTGTAAGGCCAACATGTGACACAAAGCTTGCCTCTCAACAGACAAGTGTGCTTTGCTGGTATTAGGAGGCTGGCTGAAGCCGGGTCTCCCACTGTGCATTCGAACGCGTGTGTGTGTCTGTGTATGGTATGCGTGCTTGCTTGTGTACGTGGTTCTGCAGCCGAGGTCTTTTAGAAGAACTTTAAAGGGAAACTGGAATTTCACAAACTCTTGGCTATTGCATAGGAGGTCCCAAACTTGCCTCTCTCTGTGTGTGTATGTCCTTTTTAGAAAAAAGGAGAAAGGAGGAGGGGAGAGGAGAGAAGAAGTGGGAAATAAACACAAAGACTTCTATCTGGGATTACCTTCCTCACACCTGTCACCACTGATGTCCTCTCAAGGTTAGAATTCGAGCTACGTGAGGCCAGCTTAAACCAAACGCCGTTTGAAAGGAGCTCTATGAAGGAACAGCAGGCACTGGAAGGAGAACAGGAGTGCACACGGGAACATGAACAACAGCTTGCAAGTTAACGTGCCCAGGACCTGGGCTGGTTCAAACAGCTCGCTCCAGGAGAAGTCTGAGCATTCCTTTTTTCTTTTCTATTACTATAGGATGGAGGACGAGGCAGTACTGGATAGAGGGGCTTCCTTCCTTAAACATGTATGTGATGAAGAAGAAGTGGAAGGTAAGTGACCTTGGACTGCTGGGGAGAAAGGGTATCTTCACAATTTGTATTTGTATATGAGATCGGCACAGTGGGATAACAGAGAAACAGGACGCCTTTGTTTTGCCAAGCAATTAATCCTTATACTGACTGAAACACTGGTAAACTTAGGGTGAAACTGACCTTTTAAATTTAAATAAATCCTCTTTTTCAAGAGTGAATGTTATATGGTGTTGGCACACATTTCCACTTCCCACAAAATTGTGTTTGCTGTGACTTGCATAGAGGCTGTGAAATATCGGGGCTATTTGTTTTTCTTTCCTGCACGAATGTTTCAGTAACACTTGCATATCACCACAACACCTCAAAGTGCTGGAATATGGTGGCAGGTATCGCAGCTGGAGAATTGAACTGGAAAGACCAGCAGAATTTGTACTGAGTGTTGGGGTGGACATAAGTCAGCGAGTGGACGTTTTCCTGGGTTTCCTTTGAGCTTCGGAGGCATAAAGAGGAGGTTTTTCCCTTGGGAAAGAAACTTTTTAACAGAGCAAACAGTTCCCTCAGTTTTTAGGAAAAGAATAGATTCCTTTGCAGGTGTTTTTATTTTCTCTTCGACTAAAAATATTGTGAAATCACAAAGATAAAAAGGAATTTAAAGGAGTTTGGATTTTTAAGGTTGTGGGAAATTATTAAGCTGATAGGCATGAATTATTTGCAGCAAATAGTCTTTTTCTTGTTTTATGAGTATTAGTTCGCCATGTACTTGATAAACTAGTGGGGGAGAAGGAGGAAAGGATGACAGGGTATGTACTCTACCTAGAAGGGAAGGGAGGCCAGCATTTCTCCTCATAGTGGTATCCTTCCCCTCTTAACTGTGGTATATAATTTTATTTGAATTTCTTTATTTGCAAACAAACACCTGTGGCTTTTGGTTTGAAATGTTTTGAAAGGTGTAGGGTTACAGCTGTGTCATTGTCACGGGTAATGGACAGTAAAGGATCAAGCCATATGAAAGAGAATCATCTCCAAAAAAGATGAATTAGAACACTTCCAGCAAATCAAACCAGACATTTCCATGAAAAAGCCTGTATTTGCTTCCTCTTTTCTATGAAGTAAGCTGTGCTCAGTAGCTGTAAATCGTCGTGTTGGGTTTAATTAGGCCATTTGCTGTCTGCAGGGCTGGAATGACAGGGGTTTGGTATCAGCCTTTTGCTTGTAGAATAATTGAAACTTTGGCACAGCGAAAACATTTGAGAGGGGAGAGGGGGAGGATGTTTTTTGTATTTTACTGTCTTAAATGTTGCCACATGCTGTTGTGATGTGTATTGCCGGTATATAACGCTCCAGGAATGTAATACAGATTGTCCCTTGTGAAGAGCAGCGCAGGAGTGTCCTTTTTAACTGTCTGCAGGTGCTGTGAAAAAGGTTGTGGTTAGTGTTTTAAGTAATATTTGTAGGTGTGTTTATCTCCATGGTTCAATGCAGATATCCTCACTTGATTTACTTGGGCTAACAGACTAGTTGCAGTTCATCTTGCTGGGGTAGGAAGAAGAGGTGAAAGAAGTATTTCTAATTGCATGCAACAGGCCTCAGAGAATGGTAGCTGCTTGTCTGAGCTTCCAGAGAGACTTGGAGCTGTGTAACCAGCTAATTCCCTTGTTCATGCTAAAAACAGTGCCTTGATTCCCACCAAGCTTCTGCGAGTGACCTAGCTACATCACAAAAGGAGCTGCTGTCTGTGGCAGGGCCGGTGCTGATGCTGTAGCATCTGTCAGCACCGCGATGCACTTATGGTGCTTGTATGATTCGATGGGGGAGTTGCTGCTCAGCCTCTCCACTCTTCTGCAGTGGGACTGCCTTGAATTCACAGCGTACCTGGCAAATTTGGGGCATTGACACAGTGCAAGTCATTGTTCAAAGCTTTGACACTTCGAAGAGATCTTTGTCTTAAAGTAGATGGTGTGCATCCTGAGCTGTGCATTTACACAAGTAAACTTAATGTAGGTGTGTATCTAATATGCATACATGCATGCCATGTACAGTCATAGTCTGCATGTATAGAATGAGTTGTAGAATCACAGAATGGTTTGGATTGGAAGGGACCTTTTAAAGATCCTCTAGTCCAAGCCCCCTGACCTGTGCAGGGTCATCTTGTGCGAGATTGGGTTGCTCAAAGCCTCATCCAGCCTGGCCTTGAACCCCTCCAGGGATGGGGCATCCACAGCTTCTCTTGGCCACCTGGGCCTCTGCCTCACCACCCTCATTGTAAAGAATTTCTTCCTTGTATCCAATCTAAATCTACCTGCTTTCAGTTTCATATCCAATGGAAGGGCTAAAAGTCAGGGATGTTTTTAAGTCTCTTTGCTTGATTTCTGCACGGCAGTTGGAGTGGTTTCAAGGAGAGCATTTGTCCAGAGACTTGAAGGTGTTAGCTCTGAAGTGCTAACAGTCTTCAGCTGCACTTGTGGTGTGGTTAGAACTTGCTTTTCTAAAAAGCTTATGGTCGTTGCATCCTCTGTAGAAGAAGGTAACATCGAGTGGAATTGTTACCTCCAGATGTATGTTTCTGATAGCTTTTATTTTTAGCCTGTTTTCATGTGGAAACAACATATGTACATAAAGTTCTTTGCCTCTTCTCCCTGTTTCTCTCCCAGTAATTTTTTTCAGCTAGCAGTCAATTTTGGTCAAATTTCTCAGGAAGGCTGTTTGCAGGAGGGACTGGAAGAACCGTACTGTGAAACATTATAACATGCTTAGAAAGCAGGCTGCTTTTGTTGCTTGTGAGTCTGTGTGATGTAAAACAGACCAAGACAGAATTTTGAAGTTGTCATGATGAGCATTCATCTTTTTTGTATTCTTTGCAAGAAGAGAGAAACAGCACGGTGTTCTTCATTGGTAGCTGGTGACCTCATCTTAGGTCTGTGAGATGGAGGTAGCAACTCTAAATTACCATGTTGCTCACTAACGGGGTTATTTAGTGGTGTAGGGGAGAGAGAACTTTGCTTTTTAAGGAGGGGGAAAACCAGGCATTTCTGGTCAGAAGGATGTTGAGATATTTTCAGTTTAGGGCAATTGTCGGTCATGCCCTTGCTGAGTAAATGTAATGTTAATAGAAACCATACATACCTGACAAAAGTATGTCCCTCTGGCCTACTTCCAGAGATTGTTTAATGCTTCTATAACATGGCAGCTCAGTCTGGTCCTGCACTGGAATGTGTTGCTATTTTTTGGTGATATCAGCTGTTGACATTCGAAAATTACTCTGTTTCGGCTTACCCCCTCCTGTGTGTGTCAGTGAAGGGGCTCGGTTGGTTAATTCCGTACGTTTGAGTTGTGAAGAGTGGCTTTGCTGGCTGTCAGTGATGCTGCACAGAAGCGCCCAAGAAATGTGACTCGGCGAGATGAGGGATCTGCCTGGGTCCGGTTCAGAGTGTGGAAGGAAAGCAAGTGAGAAAATGTAGGCTTGCTTGGGGGAAGTCAGGAAGAGGCACTGCCCTAAGCTGAACCTCCTTGTGTGAGAAAACCATTCCCATTCATTTAGAGCACGGCACGTTCCTTTCCTTGAAGGTAATGACATATTGCTGTAATGCCACTGTTAGGAGTGCTGGTATGTGTGACATAAACAGATTACTTAATAACCAATTTTGCAAGAGGGGAAAAGTAAAGCTCCACCTTATCCTTTGAGATAAGGTATTCTTGGCTCTGTAAGTGTAACTTCCCTCGGGCTTGCTGCCGCCCTGACTTCATGGTGCGGTGGAGGATGCTTGATTTTAGGTCTGACAACTCTGTTACTGGAAGGCTGGAGGAGCACTTAGGCTGCGTGTATTAGGAGACAGGGACCAGCACTCCTGTCAGGTGTTCTGTCCTGAGTTGCGAGTGATTTACAAAGTAAACGTATTGAGAGTATCTCTTAGATACCACTATTGTAGGAATAAATTGAGGAAAAATGCTGGTACAGTGGAAACTTTTTCACAGATCCTGTTTCGTTACAGGATTCACTGTATAGAGAGCCTAAAACAAGGATTCTGTAACAGCTCTCAGTAACTTCTTTTTCTTTCCTCCTCCTTGCTTTCTGTTCTCAACCGTGTTGTGTCATTACACTTTGCTGGTAGAATGCTGTGTGATGCCATAAGCCCAAGATTATTACTTGATGGTTGGATCAATGAGGAGAGAGGTTAACAGAGCAAAGATAACTGTGAAAATCTTTACCTTTATTAACAGCAGACAGAAGGTAGGAGAATTGAGCTATATTTACCCATTTACTGTATTTTATTTTTCCGCTCTCATCCCTGCCCCCAGTTTTTGGTCACTGACTGTAGGCAGACCTTTTTCAGAAATAACCAGAAGACCTGTTTCGTATCAGTTAGAGTTTTTAATTGCTACTGAAGTAAATATGATTAAAAAAATGTATCGGGTAAAATCTCAGCACAGAATGTACTTCATTAGTTCTCCTTGACCCCTTTAATTTATATGTGGAGATAGACCAGGCTGTTTTTTGCTTTAGTAAAACCAACTCAGGCTTTGGTCCTGCAGAAGCAAAATGATGAGGACTCAGGGGCTGCCTTTTTGCTCTCTTTCTGTACAGCAGCTGGCACAACTTGGGAATGGCAGGCAGGGATTGGGACCTGAATGCTGCCCCAAACAGGTAGTAAAACCAAGACATGTGGTTTGGATCTTCTCAGCTTTGAAGTATGTGGGTGAAAATTTCAGATTAGATTCTCTTCAGCTTTAATTCTCCATGACACTTTGCAGGATCTGGAAATGTGCTGTTATCTCGTCTGTCATAAATGAAAGAGTCCAGTGCTATTACTTGACTGCAGACCTTTGATAATCTAGTAAATCCCTGTGGAAGAGTTGAGAGTGGTTTTTGTGTGTGTGTATTAATTAAATCAATAGCATAAATGCTGTGAGGTCTGTGAAATATAAATCACTCATGAAGTAGTTTGTTCAGAACTTTTTGTCATTAAGAAAATACCACTTTTCAGACATTTGTTAGCTTGATGCTAGTAAATCTATGAGCATGCTTACTATTGGCAATTTCCAGCAGGTGTCTGTTTTGTCCCCATCATTGCCTGGGGTATCATTCTGGTCATTGCAAATGTCTCTCTTCTGGTGGCAGGGCAGTTGGCAGGTGTCAGCGTTCACTTTGAAGGTGCTTGGGGTTGTGTGAGAAGGTGTTGATGCCTGCCTGCTCCAAGCTCGGTGAGAAAAACTGCAATCCAAGTTCAGACGATGATAAACTAACCTTACATAAGGTAGTGATAAGTTGGCTGTATATGCAAGAGAAATAAAGAAAATGTTGTAAGAGCAGCTGAGTCAATATACAATGTGGTTTGCCCGTTGCGAAGGAGAGGTTGTGTTTTCTTTTAACCTATGATAAGTTTTGCGCTGACACTTGCTGTGAGTATACAGTACGTGGCAGGGAAGGAGGGTGTTTTCATACCATTCTGACAGTGACTGGCTTTTTTCCATCTCTCATTGATTTCAAAACAATTGTCAGCACTCTGACCTGGTGGTGAAACACATTTAGCCGATGGCCATCCTAATCAGAAAGGTGACCCTCACATAACACGCCTCTACCCTTTAGCCTTTGATGGGAGCAACTTCTCTGAGTGGATGTTTCCAGTTACTGGGGCCATCCTGAAGCCGCTGGTCACACCCAGAGAGAGCAAATGCTTGCACAGTGTAGTTCATGG
Organism: Pterocles gutturalis; assembly: GCF_000699245.1. Classification (NCBI taxonomy): domain Eukaryota; kingdom Metazoa; phylum Chordata; class Aves; order Pterocliformes; family Pteroclidae; genus Pterocles; species Pterocles gutturalis. The sequence continues at coordinate 46,672 of NW_010133706.1, read as the reverse complement.
ACAGAGGCCTCTGTTGTCTGAGTGTGCTCATGATAACCACTCTACAAAGGTCACTTCTAAAGAACTTTTTTGTTCTGTGCTTCAGTTGCTGGAGGTGCTTCCGAGCATCGGTGTGCAGGCTGGTATCTGCTGGTTACATGTCCTCTCCTGGGTCATGTAAGTTAGGATTCAAGTCTAGGCTTGTTTGACTGTCTTCTTCCACCTGTTGTATGTACCTTTCTCTGCCCAAGAGCTCTTTTTTAAGGTACAGCAGTACTTGATATGACAGTTCAAGATGGCAATTGAAGAAAAGATACAGCCTGTCTTCAGATGTGAGCCCCAGATGTACTGATTATCCTTCCCGATTTTTTATTTCTGTGGCATTTGATATTAAACAAGGTGATATTGGACATCCTTAGTATTGGGGAGGCCCACTCCCAGTTGTAAAATGTGTCATGCGTTTGCTTTGGTTGGTTGTATTTAGCAAAACTGTCGTGGTTTTTTGTTTGTCTACGGAACTGTCAGATATTTAAGAGCTGTACCACGTGCTGTAAATCAAGACATGGAGAATCAGGGAGGAGCCTGTTACAGTTGCAATGAAAGGTAAACGACAGAAGCCACTCGGCAAACAGAGAAAGATACTGAGAGAGAAAGTGGAAGATAGCTGACCCTGTGCCAGAGTTGGGTTCGTGCAAGGTTGGCCATGTCAGTCACAGCCTTCATGTAGCTAGGGAACACGGAAGCATCCTGCCCTCTCTCATCTGTGCGCCCCAATCGAATGTAGCTGGGCTTGATCTGGAAACTGATGCTAGGGCTGTTTGTACAGCTCGGTAGGATAAGTGCAGTTTTTATGCTAGTTTAGTCGTCGTCCCAGCCTTTGTGAAGGTCTATCCCTTCCTTTCCATTGGGTGATATTCCTGGTCAGGTTGCACCACGCTGTGAGAATTTCCGTAGCCTTAAAAAGGGGCTGAGAAGGGATGTAGGAAACTCCTGCGCTTTGTGCTGCTGGAGAGGTGTCAGGAGGCATTGGTGTGAATGGGGCTCCTGCTGGTGAGCACCATGTTGTTTGCATTCCTTCGCGGTGCCCTGCAGGCAGGAGCTCGGCCTTCCAGTAATCCCAGCTCCCGCTGCAATCTGCCTTTCATAAAATACACCATGGCTTCTACACGTTTAATTATAACCGCAGCCTTGGGATCAGGGTTTGCTTGCCGCAGGGCTGTTTTCCTATCTCATGATGCGGTCCTGCAGAGTCGGGCAGTTATGAGGACTTCTTGGAGTGCCTGGCACTTTCCAAATCCAAGGACAGGGGATGGTAGTTTAGGTAGATCCCTGCCTGGCATGTTGCAGTTGTATATTTTGTTTTGTTGCTGACCTGTGTCCAGCCTTTGCTGTTCATTCTTCAGGCTTTGGACAAGGTGCTACTCCATGCAGTCATTGGTGGTCTCTAGGAGTTCAGGCTTTAAAGAGACATGGTGTTTGCTTCAGAGTTGAGAGTCCAAAACCTTTTTTCCCTCAAGTCAGTGACCTGGAACAAAGTCAGAGGCCTCCCACAGAAGGTCATAAGTATGTAGTCTCGGCAGCTGTGGAAATCAAGGTGCTCACTTACTTTGGAGAGTGGTCTAAAGCCTATCTGCATGTATGAACTTGATAGAGCCAAGTACAGCTTGGTATTTGTTTGATCAGGAGGTGAAATACGGAAAATGAGGCCAAGATTTTTTGCCAAGATGGGCTGTTTTGGGCTTTATCCAATTTGAGTGGTAATTTGGGGCATTTTGAAAGGGGACACAATTTTAAAGGAACTGTGGTCAGTTCTGGAGTCAGATTCCAGAAAATCCAAAGGTACCATGCTTCTGAACAGCTTGGCCTAAAACTTAAAACCAACAGTCCAGCACAGCATCCCTCCCCTGCCCTCTTCCTCTGACCCATGCTTTTTTATAGTCTTCCTTTTCTTTCAGTGGAATCCAAGTAGTACTGGCCAGATTAGATCAGATCACAGCCAGGCAGGTTCGGTGGCTTCTGTAACCTCGCACAGCTCCAAAGAAGAGAGGAAGAAAAGCAGCTTATGGGGTTGTGGGTAAGTCTCACAATGGCTTATATAAAGCTCAGTGAGAATACCCCAAACACGTTTATTGTTCTGTCTAAACAACGTCCACCTGTTAATTCATTGCTGACTTCCTTATGTTTTCCTGTCATGGAGCAGTACCTTTAGTTGTCATCAACATGTGTCTTCTGGGCTTCATGGCACGTGTTCTGCTCCTTTCCTAGCAATTCAGTAGTTCTTGGTGACTGACATAGTCTGCTCTTTCTAAACGAACAGGGTTTGTAGGGTGTCCAAGAAGTCAAGTGAAGATGTCATTTTATTTTTTCATTTTCTCTTCCTGTTTAGATTTTCTTGACTTTGTGAGCTCTGTCTTTTAGAGCTGTCCCATTCGTCAGGGCACAGTGCTAACTCACCTTTTAAACACGCTTCGCTGGAACGACCTCTGAATCTTGTTAGCAATCTGGTAGTTCAAGTCTGGGTCATCAATGGGAAGCGAGCAAGCGTATGTTTGAAATTGAGAAGTGCAAGCTTTGGACAGATGGCTAGGAAGACTCTCCTGCTGGCTAATTATAGTGTTGTTATGTGGGAACCTTTTAAAGACTGCAGAGGTCACTTTACATAAAGATTAAACTGACCTTTTGAAGACATTTAAGTTCTAGAAGCCTCGTGTTATAGAAGAAAAAAAAAATCTCCAATTTACATGCTGTCTTCCCCTACATCACTCACTTTCCTGCCCCTTGTAGTGATTTTTTAGTGTAAGGACTGAATACAAAGGTGTGAAGGGCAGCAATACCAATGTGTAAAATGATCTTTGGACAAGTTCCCTGCTTGATGAAGTAGCTACATCTTCATTTTTGATCCTGGGTCCTCTCTTAAATACTTTAATCTTAACCATGATGATCATGAGAGTCCTTTTGTCAGAGCTGGCAGAATTGAAGGGAGCCCTGTTGTTTCTAATCCTATCCCTTCCTGTTTCACCTGTCAGTTGCATAGTAGCGTGGGTTTTCTCTCTTACCTACCTTTTACTGTGTCTCTTTTGTGGCAGGCTGTTCTCTTGGTGGCCTTTATTAGGTTGTGAACCCCCATATGGTTGAATGTTAGGACGTTCTGAAAGCCCTGCAAGGACCAAGTGGTGAACCCAGGAGTATGCCCGGTCAGCCTGTCTAGAGGATTTGTTACGGTTTTGTTTTTCTTTTTAATTTCAGTGTGTTTTTCGATGCATGAATGGGAGTAGTACTTAGTGCTCACACAGTGCTAGAGGAAATAATCATGTTCTTTGTTTCTAATGCATGAACCAGCCACCTTCACTGACAGGTCTTGTAAATTTCCATGTCTTTTCTCCTACCTAGAATTTAGGTCTTTGTAATGTATTATTGAAAATATTCTGGTTTGTTTGTTGGTTTTGTGGCCTGTGTTTTCATCCATGTGGAAACAAATGCTCCTTCAGATCACTCCTGGGAAATTTTTAGGTGAAATATGATGACTGTATTAGGAGGGACTGGGAGGGTAATTTCTGTTCCACTGGTGCTAACTGGTGTTTGAAGTAGGGTGTCATGCAGGGTGTCGCTCAGGGTGTGGGTCCCATCCTATACATGTTTGGGTGTGGAGAGTGATAGCTGAGTCCTGGAAGGTGAAGTTGTTTGCAGTTGGAGGGCTTGTACATGCTCCCCTGCTAGCGTCAGTCCTGGGAGGTGTTTGGCACCTGTAACCCATTTAAAATCGGGTAGAGTTAAGGGCACTCAGCACATGATGATGTGGCCATTTGTTCTTATTTCTTGAGCTGATTTGAAACTAAGTAGGGCTTAGTTTGGGACTTGCTTAGTGCTACTTTTAGTATCTCCCCTTTAAAATGGATCATCCCTGTGATTTATTTTGTCCTTCTGGGCCACCAACTTTTTATGTTATTTTATTTCCTTTGATTCTCGCACAAAACAAGAAGTACTCTTCTGCTGCCACCCCTGGTTTTGAAAAGCAGCCGTTAAAAGCTGTGCTAGACTCGCTCTAAGCCCAGCGGCTTGTTGGCTAGTGCCCTGTCTAGCTGTGTGCTTGGCAGCATGCCCACACCTTCTTCTTGGCCATCAGACAAGGGTGTGCCGTGCTGCCTTCTGCTGACGAAGCACATGGTGGGCTGCATCCTCTGCCCATCTCATGTGACTTCAGAGCTGCAGTAGGTGCGGATTCCTGGATGTTAGACATAGCTATGGAGCAGGTTTTCATAATGTTAGCAACTCATTAGTGGTAGGAGTGAAAGCCATACACTCTAGGTATGTGTCAGAAGCCACATAAATAACTAAAGCTTCCCCGCCCTGAGGGTATGCTGTGTTTCAGTTCCATCCAGGTACGAGAGTGATGGCTAGGCTATGAAAATGGGTAGAGAAGGGCACTGCTTTACCTGCCTGTGTGTTATGAGGCCAGCTGTGCCCCAGAGTTAAATGGCTGGGACATCCTGAGCTAAGCCTTTCATTCAGGTGGCCTGAAATATCTGTCCCAGTCTTCTCTGAGAGCCTGGGTACGCACGGCTGCCCAGTGCGGGAGGCGTGAGTGGCCAGAGCACATGGAGAAGAGGTTGGCTGTGTAGACATGTCAGTCGTGACCACATGAGCCTGTCCAAGCCTGGTTGGCTTTAATATGACTCTCCCTGTTCTTTGGAAAGAAGCCTTGAAAGTAAAAATAAGAGCCAAGTGAAAACTGCTAATGCTCAGCTCATTTTTCATTGCTTTATACATTTTTCATGTTAGGTTTTGACCTTTTTTTCCTTCTAAGGTGCCAGTCTGAGATTCTTTATGGGCTAGCCTGACCAGGCTCTAAGTCTCAATATCCTCAATCATGTGGAAGGAATTCCTTCTTGGATATTATGTACCAGGCAGACTTTATCGTTTGATCCTGCAACTTTCAGCTCCTTTCTCCAAACTACCAAGTTTTGTTTTTGCTAAGCCAAAGCCTTTTCACTGTCACCATTTGCTTAAAAGAGTTAGTGTTTAAAAATGAAGAGTGTATGAGAAATAATGTGATCTCTTGCTGCTTGTTTGTTTGTCTGTAGATAATCTGGAATGAAAAGAATTTCAGTTTTACACGGTGTCAGGCTTAGTCTGCACTTGGTCATGTCCTCAGATTGCAGAAAGCTGTAGACTAGTGTCCAGATTAATGCAGAGACCGCAGGCACAAAAGTTGTCACCACATTTAGATAATCTATTTGCTGAAATTTTTTTTTTATTTTTATTTTTTCCTTTTTTCCTGCTAAGGCTATGATTTCTGTTGACATTTCCTGTAACACAGGTTTTCTGGTAGTACCCTACATTTGGATTGCTGTCCTGGCCCCTGTTGCTTTATTACATGTAGGTGTTGAAATTTCCAGTACAAAAGGCTTTGTGGAAAGACCATTGTTGCAGGATGAAGCTCCCCAGAACCACCTACATTCAAACTTGAATTGCATAAAGAGGGAGTAATTCCCTTGCTCCCAGCACGCTTCTCATGTAGGCTGATCCCAAGTTCTCTACATCACTTACATGTAACCAGATCCTCCGCTGACGATGCCAGGCTTGTCCTAGTTCTTTCACAGCTGCGCTCCCCCTCGCTTGGCAGCGAACAGGGCAGCTGCTCAGCGTGTGTGCATCGCACGTCCACCCTGCTCTTGCTCTCTAAACAAGTGCCATCCTTCCTTCCTTGGGCAGAAGAGGATCCTTGCTGACAGACTACTCAGGTTTGACCCCAAGCTTTTGGTGCAGAGACTGCAAAAACATCTAGGCAGAATTACTGGTAGAGATGTATAGAAACTTGGTGTGTTTGATACGCAAAACCCTTGCAAAGCTTTCTGCAAACTTCAGCAGGCGACAGAGAGTGAGTACCTGCAAGGAGGTAGTGGGTGACCATGCAATGCTAACACACAGATTTGGCTAGGTGAACACGCACAGGGAACTGATGGGTGGCTGAAACACTACCAGATCAGACAACTTCAAGCCTACAGGTTTCTCTTTCTGTTTTTATTTTTCAGTACACTTTTTTTCCCCTCACATGTCTACCCTTCTTTACCGCACACATTTCCTTAAATGGAGTAACTCAGAAAAGAAATAGCATGGTGTTGCACCGAGGTGGTGTGCTTGGGGGCCCTGACTCGTTGAGGCAGGGTGTTGGGAGCTGCTTTCTTTTGTGCACGCTGTCAGAGCACTGCTGGGATCAGCACGTGAGCTAGTGTGGTGTGCACAACTTGAGATGCGGCCAGTTTCACTCCCAGTACATCAACAAGACCATGCTTGGCCAGGAGGGAGGCAAGAGATGAGCAGATATTCTTGCAGGCAGGGAGGGAAAGCTGCATTATACAAAACTTAAATTTGGTAATACATGAGTGGGTTTTTACCAGTAAAACTGATTCAGGGAGTCTCCTGTGCCCAAACTCCAAATTTGGACTCTGAATCATGAGCTGTTGTTTTTTAATAGCTCTTAATAAAGCAAAAGACGTAGTTTCAACCAAAATTTTTCCAGGGGAAAAATACCTCTCTGATGACTACTTCTTGTTCTGTTAATAATCAGATGAGATGATTTTGCTCTGAATTTGGTGCATAGTAAGGCAAAAGAAGCTGCCTTCAATAGTTTTATTTACAACAAGTGTAAGTGAGAGGAAGCTACAACCCAGCACTGACCTTTAGAAGAGAAGAGAAAAGGTGCCACCTTCACCTGTAGGTCTTGCTCTGCATCCTACTTCTAGGATTTCATAGGGTTGTGAAATACATGCTTCTGGTCAACCAAAACAGCTCTAAAAATTAATGACGAGGCTGATAATTTTTCTGGGGAGAGTGAGGAGGGAGATGGGAACAGCCACCGAAAAGGCTGTGAATGCAGGGGGCGTGGTGGGGAGCACAGGACAAAACTGGTGTACAAGAGACGTCTATGGCTGAGTGGGACCTGGATTAGCAGGATTCTAGCGCTCAGTTCTTCCCGTCCTCCACCAAGCTGCAGGGTAATAGTGCGGTGTGTGAGCGTCACGTTAAACTTATCAGGCGTTACCATTTGTAGTAAATGGTTCTCATGGGAAAGGCTCTGTTAGCCCAGTGAGTAGGAAATGTCTCAGAAACCCAGTACATTGAGAGTACGTGTCAATTGTTTCCTTCCAGGCACTTTGGGAAGGGAGCCTAGAAGTTCATCTCAGCGTTTGGAACAGTATAAACAGATGCCAAGCACTTTAAGTACACAGAAAAGGAAAAGGTCTTGCTTGGCCTTCCTGAACAGACTTGGTGGGGAGGGGAAGGGGGCGGACACAAAAAGTGGCATTAAGTAAGCCTTTCCCTAGCAGAACAGGGAGAAGCAGCTAAGTAATGCAGATGTCTGTCTGTGTATATACAACTTAGTTTTATATTACCAAAATCTGTACTGCGCACACGTGGTCAAAAGATTAAAGAGATTGTCCAGTATGTTGGCAGCATATTAAAGTATTAAGACTACAGGCTTACTCTGATGTGTTTCTATTATCAAGCTGGCCACAGAATTAAACTGATTCAAAGGAGGACGTGGTTTTAATACAGATCCAGGAATCACCCCATCCTTTTTCATCTGACTTTTGGATGCTTTCTTGGCTGTAAGAATCCTTTGGGAAGGACTACCGTTGCCCTGTCTGTCCCGGGACCACCCGTACCCTACACCTGCTGCTTGTGCTCAGATAAGATTTCGCCTTCTCTATTCCTGTGCAGCATTTACGCTGTCTGCCATGTTAAAGCTGCTATATCCAGTCGCTGGAATAACTTTCCTGGTTTCCTCTGACACACTCAGTAGCGCTAAGTCATGCCTTCAGGTGTCAATCTGCAAAGTCTTGCTGTAGGTGTCTCGAACTTTGGCATTGTGTCCTTCTGTGGTTTGAGCCCGCTTCTCAAAGATTGCAATGCTGGCACACTGCGCTGGAGGCAGCACACGCAGGTCCCTTTCCTTCTGTCACTGTTGTGCTTCCTGAGTTTTGGACCTTGCCTGACCCTGGATTTTTCGTTCTTTGTTGCTCCCTGAGATGGCAAGTTATTCACGTCCAGTCCTGTACAGGACAGTTGTACAGGAGCAGCAGGAGATGCACGTGCCGTGGTGAACTTGTTGGCTTTTAGATGGTGTGTGCTGATGGAGTTTCTGCAGTGACCCTTTTTGATACCTTAGCCTACTTCATACTGCCTAAAAAGTAACTGTAACTTCACTCTGAGAGATTCTCACTAACACTTTATATCTGTTAGTTTATATCTTGATGTCACCAACACTATCTGTATATCTGTTTTCTTTATTTAGCATGGTCTTCTGCATAGTTAGAGCCAGTACATCAATTTGAGCTTGCTGTAGCACTTAGTCACCAGAATGATGATGTGATTTGTTTCAGGGCCATCACAGGCACTGCAGCACCATCATATCAGTGAGTGAGCAGGGAATTTCTTTATAAGCCTCTGCTTTATGTTACAATTTCCACATAACAAATTACTTTGTAGTCAAAATATATCACACTTAGCGCCAGTCTGGGGATGAACATATTTTTTTCAAGCAATCCTTTTGGAGAACAATTTTTTTTTCATTTTGTTTCTCTTTGAGAATTAAGAACATGGTATTTAAGAAGCCTTTTTCAGATGCTTCTTAATACTTAAGTAACTCAACAATAGCATGCACTTAAAATTTCCAATATGTCCTCTGTTTTTGCTTTTCAAAGGGACTGCTGCTGGAGATCTATATACCTCAATAGTCTTGCTGGGCTATAGAGCATATATGTAGATGGGTATGACATATAGGGTAATATGCATAGGGCTTGAGCTATTTTCATAAACTTTTGTCCCTATCCTTGCATATACAGCTCATCATTCCATTCTTTGCAACATCCTTGGGGAACTCAGCTATTTTAATGTTGCCATTAAGGAGGGCCATGCTGGTCAAGCAGCTTTTAAAAAGGCCTTGGATGCTTTTGGGATGAAAATTCACATGCAAAAAAGGTGAAGGACTCGTCAGACTTTGCAGCTGGCCTCAAGAGCATGGGGAATTTGCAATGGTAGATGTGGGGTCTCAGCAG
>NW_010133706.1:13793-37603 GCF_000699245.1 Pterocles gutturalis | reverse complement strand
CCCCAACAGGCCTTCTCATGGACAAATCCGGCCAGAGAACAGCAGGAGTATAAGGAAGACAAAACACGCCATGTGCACGCAGAGCTGTTCGCAGCAGTTGGTCAGAGAATGCCTCAGCCACCCCTGTGGAAATGTTTAGTTAAAGATCATTGGATTTTTCCATGCAAAATTCTGACTTTTAATCAATATTCCCTCCATACCTGTGTTTTATTTATTTTTATACATATGTGTGCACACACACACGCGTTGTGTGCTTGCCCTGTGAATTTTTCAAAGCACACTTCATGGGCTCTGTCCGGCATAGGGCTCAGTGGGCTGCCTGGTCACCCATCACCACACGCTGTTGCTGATCCATCACAGTCTCTCTTGCAAGTCTTCACACAAGGTGTCAATTTGTTATGGAAATTGTGTGTTTTCTGCCTAAAGTTCCAGCTGCCCAGTCTCAAAGATTGGATTTATCATAACGAGGAAACAGGCGTGTTTAGCAGTGAAGTTAACCGGTAGCTGCATTCTCTGGCTTTACTCTTGCGCTGGCATTTCCAGAGCAGCTTCCTGTGTATCACAAATAGGTGATTAGTCTGGTACCTTGTGATGCTGCTGAAAAGCAAACAATACTGACAGGTGCAGTGTGCAGGTGAAAGGAAAGAGCAATACTTATTCTGTAAGGAGGGAAAAGCAGTGGAGATGGGTAGGGAGCAAGGGCCGGTTTTCTCTCTAATTTTCTCAAATGTGTGCTCTTTTATTGTGTGAAGCCTGGCTTCTGTTACTTGTTTGACTTAATTGTTATTCCTGAGCAAAAGGCAGCCTGGCTGCTGAAAAAGAGGTGGACACAGTTGTGAGCTAAACAGGTGTTGCAGAGCTCTGTGCCTGGGGACACAGAAGACCTCTGCCTTCAGATTGCTGTTGTTTTGTCAGGTGCCCACTCATTTGACAGAAATTCCTGTGGCTTCAGGAGTGGTGTGATTTCACATTGTGGACAGAGTCTTTTGAATGAGTATCCTCTGTGGGAGGCATGGGTGGGTGTTGGAGTCAGGACTGAGGGTATCTTATCTGTGCTTCCTGCTCAAAGCCGCAGCGGAGTCACGGAGGCTGGTATCTGTGAAGGCTGCTGCTCGAGGGAGTCTCCCCTATCTCTGGGGAGACACCCTTCAAACAAGTTGGTTTGGGACAGTGCCACAGGATGAAATTCAACTCTCCGAAGGCTGTCTCTGCCTTCTCTTGAGTCCATGATCTGGTGTGGCCGTATGTGATTGAACAGCCATGCATTCATGCAAGGGGTAAACACACACTGAGAACACCAGTGTGTGAGGTGAGCAAGACAGTGACTCCGCAGAGGGATAGCTCTGCAGAAATGCTGTGGTGTGAGCAGGAGTAAATGGCTGTGCGTACAGATAAATACATTTGTTCTTACGTGCTGGACTGGGAACCCTGCCATATGAGGAAAGGCTGAGAGAACTGGGTTTGTTCAGCCTTGAGAAAAGAAGGCTTAGGAGAGATCTTATTGCTGTGTTCCAGTATTTAAAGAGTGGCTACAAAGATGGAGACTCCCTTTTTACAAGGAGTCACATGGAAAAGACGAGGGGTAATGGGTACAAGTTACTCCTGGGGATATTCCGATTGGATGCAAGAGGAAAATTTTTCACACTGAGAACAGTCAGCCATTGGAATAATCTCCCCAGGGACGTGGTGGATTCCCCAACACTGGAGACTTGCAGGATTCATCTGGGCAGGGTGCTGGGACATCTTGTTTAGACCGTGGTTTTTTCAAGAGTTGGGCCAGGTGATCCTTGAGTTCTCTTCCAGCAGTAACTTGTGTTGGCAGTCCTTCCTCATCTGCTGTGTTATAATAATACCCTGATGGTACTCTGCAGTCCATTGTGTAACAAGTATCATAGTCAAATGGTGTAGATTTTGTTGCTCTAAGCTGCTCAGTTAAGCTGGGTCAGTTTGCACAAGGTAGGTGTAAGTCCAGCCAATGTATTTGGTAAAACAAATGGCAAAAAACATAGAATGTTTTTGAAGAGTACTGTATTCTATATCGCAAAATTGGTATGATGGCCTTCTGTGGTTTTTATTTTTGTTTTTAAATGAATCACAAGGACAGAATAATTACCAGCGAGTCTGCACTGACATCCGTTCTCAGAAATAATTATACTAAAAATACTTTTCTAAATGGTAGCTAAAGAGCTCCTAACTCGCGTTTGGAGACAAGAAACGTAGAACTAATTAATGTTAGGCCAACAAAGAAAGATACTTCGCTTGCCTATTTGAATGAAATGCATCATGAGCTGTGCTGGCCAGTGATGCATAAAATATATGTCATCAAAGTTAATATTCACCATGCTTGTGTTCTCTAGGTCATCACACTATTTACATTGGGGTCCATGTGCCGAAGAGCTATAGGAGAAGGCGGCGTCATAGAAGAAGACCTGGGCACAAAGAAAAGAAAGAAAAGGAGAAAATATCTGAGAACTACTCCGACAAATCAGACGTAGAAAATGCTGATGAGACAAGCAGCAGCATCCTTAAACCGCTCAGTAAGTACTGGTGTCAGCTGTTACTCACTACAATGGTCTGTTGTTTAGTGATTTGCTCCTGATCTGATCATGAAGGAGGAAACTGGATCGATGAAAACAGTCATCTCATGTTGCGCAGGGTCAGGGTAGTCTTATTCAGTTGCTGTCAGATGGTTGCTGTGGCCTGGGAAAGGCCCAGGCTGGAGCAGACATTTCATCCCTCTGTATCACCTGAGTTTGCTCCTGAGTTAATGCCAGCCAGGAACAGGCCAAATTTTTAGAAGCAAATTGACACTGTGTGTAAAAAGATAGCAAGGAGACGCAAAGTCTGCGTACGTGCCTCGGTGGATCTATTGCAGCTTCTGCCCTGGCTCTCAGCATGTGCACCCTCTCCAGAAATCAAGCACCCCATGGTTTCAACGAGAAACAGCCTCGTAGAGCAGGTTGGTAAGAAGCACCAAGGCCACTGGTATAGGCTGTGAGAAACATATCCATTTGGGATTTGGCTTTGTTGTGTCAATAACTTATGGTGTCTTTTGCCTTCAGTAATTAATCAATTTTAAGTTTTGCAAACAAAAAGGAGAATAAAATGTAGCATTACTATATGTTTGAGTAACTGTAGGGGTTGAATATCTAAATTTTGGCAAGCAGATGAGGTTCATTTTTGATGCCCTGTACATACATTCCCACTGAAATCGTTAACCAGAGGAGAGAATCTTTATTTAGTGTCATCACTATGCAGCTCTTCAGTGACATTGGAGGAGACTGTCATGAAGTCCTGTTCTTGCTCTCTTCTCTGTTGCCCACGAGCTTGTTTTGAAATCTGGGGGGGAGACTGTGACAGCCTGCCGAAAAGGGAACATACTGACAGGGTTTGAATATAGGAGAACAGCCCAGGATATGATATAGCTCAGATTATTAAGGCTCATTCCAGATGGTTGGACTTTCAGTAAGCGACTTCTTTTTAAGTGGGGAAAATGCTTCCTGTACTAGAGAGAGAGAGGAGTAAGCACGGGTCCTACAGACTGATCTTTGATTGAAGAAACAATGATTTTTTCGGTTTGAAATTACGATGCTGCATAGTTGTAGTAGTTCCCTAGATGTGCCAAGGAAGTTTTCTTGTCAACGCTCTGAAACCAGGAGTTGGTTTTACACTGAAAGACATAATTACCTGTCTTCAAGAATTCTAGGTATTTTATGTTTTATTTTTGTATTTATTGTTCTTTGGCATGCAAGTGATCAGATCTAGAAGTTCCCTTTTGGCTTCTGGATGTATTTATATCCTAGGAGAATTGTTTCCACAGGCTATTTGCACCCATGGTTGAAAACCTATTTCTTCCATCAGGTTTTGATTTTCTGCATCTCATTTTGTTCATCGTTGTTTCTGTTTTGTGTCACTTGAAAAAGAGACAATAATTTTTTCCTCTGTTGTTTCTGCAGTTTAGTATGTTCTTGTCTGTTCTTCATCTGCCTGTAAAAATGTGCAGTGTTTTCATTTCTCTCTGAGAATTTTCCCATAGTCTTTGCCATGCTGACCTCTTTGCACTACGCATTTTTGGAATGAGATCGCTTAAATACCATGCAATATTCCAGGTGTCCCATGTAATAGCATTAATACCATATCATACATAACTTTTTCTGTATTGTTCACCATCTCGTGTCTAGATACTTTACCAGGTTCTTGCAGGGACTTGCTCTTTTGCTCTGATGGCCAGATCTTTTTATGAGCTGGCACAGTTAATTTAGAACACTGTAAAGGATAGGAGTAGTTCAGATTACTGTCTTGAATTTCCAAACGTTGAATTACATGTTCCCTCCTCTCCCCAGGTTTTTTCCCTTCTGAAACTCTTGTCTTCATAGCTGCCCTGAATTGTTTTCTACACTTTTTTTTTTTTTTTTTTGGCTTGCTAACAACCCCTTCTCTTCTAGTTCCGCGTATGTAATAACACCAGGCTTCCTACAGAAATTTCTGACAGTCTGCTGTTGACCTTCTCCATCATTTATAAATGGCTCTTGATTTTAATTTAGTTTTCTGTCTCTTAGGTGGTTGCTGATCTGAGACAGTTGTTGGATATTGAGACTGTGCCAGCTTTAGTTGACTCTTACCGGAACTTTTAAGGCTTTTTGAGGGTCTGCATGGCTTATGTGTGCCATGTATCCAGCTGCTGTCTTTGCTCTCTGTCATGGCAAGTGTGTCCAAGAGAAGACCAGCTCTCTTCAGACAAAGAGCTTGCCTCATCAGCTTCATCTTATTTTTGTTACTGGCAATCATGGCAAGAAAACTCAGTATAACCCTATTTTTTAATCTTACTGTTAACTGTAATTGAGTTAGGGGTGTGTGGTTAAAGTTCAGTTTCTAAAGAGCACTAAGAATATTAGAAACAAAGAACTGGGGTATTTTGTAAAGCAGTTTTGATGGAGTTGTGAGAAAGCTGAAACAAAATATCTTGCATCTATTTGAGACAGCTGCCAGAAGAGAGTATGTGACATAAGAAGCTGAAATATCTCGTAGGACTTAACCCTGTGGTTTAGTAGAGTGGGACAGGGTGGAGATGTTTGCTGTGGGGTAGGGAGGTGAGCTGTCAAATGGAGAGTAAGTGGCCAGGAAGGAGGGAGTGCTGGGTTTCACTTTTATTCTTTGGGGAGAGTAACATAAACTGAGCAAGAAGTGAAACACAGAGCATGGAGACAAGAAGACCTGACTGTAGAGAGTGAGGGTTAGTCTAACATACCTGAGGTTATTCTATGCTGATGGATGATTATAACGGGACTGCGTCTGTCAGAGCTAGGCAAGCTCTGCAGGGGCTTGCTGGATGTGCACGTGGGGTACACGGTCTTTTGATGTCGTCAGAAGAGGAAAAATAAAAGAAGTGCTGGGCACCAAGGAAAGAGGAAACCCTGAGCCTGCTGTACCGTCTTACGCAGCTCAGTGTCTTTCTCGTGAAGGGACCCAAGAATAGAAGAGCGAGGGTGTTGCAGTTCCCAGGATTAAGGGCTGCTGGGAGAGCTGTGTTAATGACCTTTGCATAACACTGCTTTGCACAAGGGCTGGCTGTAATCAGGGAATGTGCTAACCGCTAGTAAAGGTAGTGGATTCGTGCACGCTTCATGGATGTGTCAGGCTGAGGCTTGATGAATACTGTATTGCAAATATAATGTGTAGGACACTGTTTTCAGAAAGGCTTCAGAGGAGGTGATAGATAGGTGTATCTAAGTGTAATCAGATAACAAAATGGAAGCGCTGTTTATGTAGCTATTGGTGGGATGAAGGGACTGAACTGGAAGACATTTCAACCTTTTCCTTAGAACTGGAAGATTTTTGGATTGGTATATCCCGGGGTTTTTTACCGTTTTTTAAAACAAGCAAGACGCAATTTTAAATTAAGAAAACCCAAACATCTTGAGGAAAGGTACAATGCGTGTCATTCTGTAAAATCCAGAATTTTTATAACTCCTTCTCTTTGTTGACTTGTTGCAATTAGTAACTTTGCTAAGTATTAGGCTCTGTGAGTTCAGCTTGTTTATAATTAGTAGTTTATTTCATCTTCAAATATGAGGACAAGCATATAAAGTTAGATTTGCAAAATCTTTAATAATGTAGTTAAAGTATTTCCTAAAAGTTTAGGAAACTAGTTGATTGCCTCCGTTATCCTGAGAGCTTTTTTTTTACTGACTAGAAAGCTTTAAGACAGCTTTGATGTGATTCATCACTTCTGTTTCTTGATCTGTCTCAAAGGACCAGGAAGCCTAAGTCTAGATATCTTAACTGAAGATGATTCCTCAGCTGCTTTGGTGAAAACTCTGCAGTCAGGTTTTGACCAAATCTGGATTTGACTCACCAGGTCAAGCTGCTTGTCCCACAACAAGCGAACCTGAAAAAACATGTCTGTGGATAGACTCAACACGGTAAACAGGTCCATAAATGCAAAGCTTACCTGTACGGGTTTTGTTCCAGTTCGAAACTGGTCTAGCTGCACTTCTGTGTTTGGGAATTGGTGCGGTCTGGAAATGTCAATGGTTTTTTTAATCTGTGTCCTGTTCAGTCAAACAAGCCAACTGTGTGAGTTTATGAACAACCTTCAGCTCTCTCATCTGGAGAGAGTTAGGGAGATTGAACGTGTACAGATATGTTTTTTCCCAAGTAAAGCATTGCTTGGGAAAGATGCCTCCTTCAGAAGTCCAGACAGGGATATTCTCTGGTATGCTGAGGTGGAAGTATTAAGCCTATGTTCGCTCTGCAGAGCCCTTTTAGTATATTCCAGGCCTGCAGGGGCTGTCTCTGTGCTCCGAGAGAAAATTGGAGTTCACACCCTTGTTCTCAGGCAGGACTGCTGACACTGGTGCTAGCTGAAATGTGGCTTCCTTTAACCGCAGACTATTACAAATCCGTGTTCCAGGTGGAGTGTACCGGCACCTTATTTCTAAAAGCACCTCCTGTAACCAGCCTGGCCCTGGTTTCCAGTTATGATCAGTAAGAAGGAAACACTTTTTATCAGTTGTTATTCTGCACCATGCAGGAAGCTGGCATACAAGTATTATTGCATTACTCGTAAGTGGGCTTTAAATGCTCTCTTCCTGTCTGCCTGAAACACACCTAAGGGTTGGAACATAGGTAAAGATTTATGCTGTCAGAATGCTGCAGAAGGGGTGGGATAGCATATTGAGAGACAATGGTTAAAATGGGTTTTTCCGAGGAAACGTTTAGTGATTTTTGTAGTGCTAACGGCTGGAGTATATCCAATTGGTCTGTGCTGGTTAATCCACATAGTGGGGTGAAGGCAAGACTCAGCTGGATGGAGAAGAGAGATGATGGTGGAAAGCCACAGGAGGCTTATCAGCTGGCATGGGTAGAGGACCAAGCCTGCTTCTGCCTTCTCGGGTCAGCTGATTGCTTATCTCAATATGAAGCACATGCTGTAGTTTGCTGTTACTTGGAAGGGATGGAACAAGGAAGGCAGATAAAAGGTTCTTCTTCAGGACAGGGTGCGATCTGAATCCATTTCCCTCTTCCTCATTCTTTACTACAGATGTGTGGAGATTTTCGCATGAGGAAATGCATCTCTGCGTGATCTGGGAAGGGGGTTCTTCTCATTGTGTGGTTGCCCTCCAAGTTAATTTGGCTCACCTCCCTGGCTCAAACTCAGTGAAATCATGTTTCTTGGTAAGCACTGTCGTAGCACGCAGCATATAGACACTGTGTTTACGAACACAGCAGTATGAGGTGCTCTGCAGAGATGCCTGTGCTTGTGCAGAACTTGCTTAGGTTGTCCTTGGCCTGGCCCAGCTCTCTGCCCCTCAGACACACAGCATGTGTAGAAGGTATGTGTTAAGGAATGTTTGAATCTCTCTATTTTGAAGCTCTGGTAGCATTAGTTGGCAATAAACATCCTCAAACCTTGTTTTCAGGAAGCTAACTAGAGGCATGACTTGTTTTTTATTTTTTATTTTTTTTTTTTTCCATTTAAAAAGTAGAGGCGAGACAGTGTGGGCATGGCACTTTTGTGCCGTGCATTCATGCGAAGTGAGGCTCGCTCCTCTGCTCGGTAATGTTTTGCAGAGCTCTTAATGCAGCCTGCAGGTCTGAGGAGGATGCGAGCCTTCATTCACAATTTATGGAAAGAAGGCAACAGGCAAGTGGGTTGCACCGTCTTGTGTTCTTGAGGTCTTTTTTCTCTGAATCACAGAGTCTCGTTGACTGCCTGACTTTAGCCTCTTTCCACTTTTGACTTTTAACAATGTTACGTGGAAATGGAATATGGAAGGAATTTGCTTTGATGGGACAGTAAGCCTTACTCTGCAGTTGTAAACACAGGACATCTTCATCCTTATCCGAAGTGTAGTACTTTACGTGCATGTGAACACATATTGGTACATGTAATTACCCGCCTTAAAGACCAAGAGGGAGTCTTCAGGAATTCCCTTTGCTTGAAGAACTGTAAGATTAGATTTTCCTTTAATGGTATGTTACTGCTATTGGCCAAATATAAAAGTTTTATCCCCCAGGCTGTGGGATGTGGAGCCTTGCTGTGGTACTGTATGGTTTACTGACGGTTTTCGTTAAAACCACTTGTGGGTCTGAAAAATGGTTGCCAAAGTTAAAGATTTGTCTGAACTCAGCATGATGCTGAAGAAAATGGAGGAAATTCAGTGTTCACAATTTACTGGAAACGCGCATTACAGGGCACTGTGCCCCGTGCAGTGCCAGGCTTCAGAAATGACTCTGACGATGAGCATTGGCAGTGGGGTCAGCAGGGCACTTGGGCCCGAAAGCAACAAGCAACCATAAGGTGCCCATGAAACTAATAAACTGCATCTTGTAATAGTATTTTCTTAGCCTTTGCATCCTTGATGAGAGTAAAATCTGATTTTTTGGGAGGAGTCAAAGTACTGACAGGTGGATAATCTTTGGATAAAAATTTGGAGGATCTTAAAGGAGGGATAAATGGTTATGAGGTGAGGCTATCTTTCATTTTACACTGTTAGTTGCAGCTGTTCTGCATATAGTCACATGTGGGCTAAGCTTACTGAATTTCTTTACCAGTTGAAGGGTGTGACTATGATCCTGTTTACAGGACACAAAACCAGAAACAGAGGAAAGAGGTTGAAAATCTGGATCTGTCTGTTGGAGTGGTTTCTAGAGGACCAGTACAGCAAGAGAGAGGGAAGGGATGTTATGTCATCCCATCAAAGGTTTGTGAAAGTTTGCACAGAGAAATTCCTCTTCCACCCACCAGCAGTAATTCTTCAAGGTTTTAGTAAAAAAACCTCTCTTGAGCCCTCAGATGTGGGTTAGGAGGAGCATTTTGCTGAAAGAGAGAACAGTTGCAGCAGAGCCATTTCATTAAGGTGCTATTCGGGGCTAATGCTGTCGTTCTGGATGGAGTGCATCTCTCCCAGTGAAGGTGAGGTTTGGTGTGAATGGGACAGATTCGCTGTGTAGACAGCCACTGTTGCCCTCTGCAATGATAGCCAAGCATCGTCCCTGACTACGGGTTAATACGCAGCTTTTAACAATTCTATTTCAAAATGCAGCTTTCTCTCAGAAGTAAGGTCTGTGTCATCTGGGGCTAGGAAACCTGGAACGCCAGCAGAATCCTGCTTTCTTGAAGCTTCCTGTCAGTTTTGGGTATGTGTGCTGAGACTTTGCTGCTGAATACATGCATTTAAGTACTTCTCAGTAGGATGTTTTATGTGGAGAGAGAACTGTAATTATCTTTAAGAGATTGTCTGAACCTGACACATCCTGTAACATCAGTCGGCACCATTTTTTTGAAAACTGGTTAATCTATGCTTGGTTTATTGAGCTGCCTAGGGATATAAGAGATTTTGTGGCGAGCAATCTTGTAGCATGAATTCACTGTGCTGATTGGTTCAGTGCAGGCTTTTTCATTTTTAGTCCAAGTACAAAAGTTTGTTGGTTCTGGTTGATGTGGGACGCACTGAAGTTGTAGTATCCTTTCTTTCTTTTACATTGTGGTTTGCTTCTTGCATAATGAATAAGAGGGTTTTTTTGGCCCTTTTAGGTTCTTTAGGTCTTCTAGCAGGGCTGTAAGTGCATAGGTAAGCGAGTGGTGCTGTGTGAGTGTGTGTGCAGCTAGTTTTCTAACATCTGTCTGTCCGTTACAGTACCTCTGAACGGTTCTAGCCAGGTATCCCTGCAGGTGAAGCTACTCTGCTTTTTTGCTACGTTCTCTTGCTCACCAACGTGATCTTTATCTGAAAAGAAAGCCCAGCTATGGGGCTGAAATGCCCATTGATTCTATAAGTTCTTCATCATGTCCATAATTCCTGATGAAATCCATAAGACCTGAGTATGCATGCAGGTGTTTCTGGACAACGGACTGTTCTACCAGTGGGTAAGTTACAATCTCATCCTTTACATCTCTTGAGAACCATCATCTTTAGATGTATGTCTGCCCCTTTGCGCAATATCAGCAGTTTTGAACAGTTTGCTTACACAAGGCCTGAAATAACGTTTTGCATCTCCCATCTTAAATGGGACACGGAAGTATGCAGATCAGTCTCTTGTAAATGCAATAGGTAAAATATCCAGAGCAAGCGTGCTGCGGGCTGTGCTGTGAAACACTCTGCGCTCAGCCTGCTGGGACCAGGAGTCTCCCGTGGGGACAGAGCGAGCCTTCACGGCCAGGGAGCGTCTGGCATAGACAGAAAGCTCTGTCCCTGGCACTGCCTCTGAAATGGAGACAAGGCTCTATTTGAAACCACCCTTGGAAAAAGCAATCTGAGTCCACCAGTGTGGAAACCATCTCTTTCTGGGTTTGAGTGCAATCCATTTGACATCCGTGCCCCATTCTGCAGGGGTTTTCCAGGCTTTCTGTGTCAGGCCTCTCCTTTCAAAGAGCAAGCTTTGCAGCTCCCCAGCACAAAATTGCCTCTTCTTTGGAGCGCTTCTGTACAAAATGGGAAATGAGTTGCATGCCGGGTCACTAAAGCAATACAGCAACTTCGGGAGAATAGAGCAGCCCTGATCTGTAGGTGCAGCTGCTTGCAGCTTGAGCCAAAGACTGCTCGTCAAAATACCTGTGCCTGGGACACTTACAGAATTGCCTCTGTTTGTCTCACGGTTGAGTGAGGTGGCTATTTAATTTTATGTTTCTTAAAAATGTATTGTGATCTCTTTGGCTGTTCTTAAATGGTCTTCTGATCTCTTCATGTGCAGTCTGATTTACTATGAAGTTTTTGGAATTGCTTCCCAACTCAGAGTGCCTGCCTTGCAGGAAAAGTTCCTGTACTATGGAGAATGTCCCAGTTGTTTTCCAGTGAGGAGTGGAAGTTGACAGTCCAACTGTGGAACAGTCCACCCATAATGAGAATGAATTCAACAAGGATATTTAAACCTCGATTTAGCAAGGCTCAGGCTTGGTGGCTACCCTGCAAGTTCATTAAACTAGCAGCCATAAATAGCAAGAGACAGCTACGGGATTGAAATAAATGTACCTACTTAGCAGAGCAGATGCAGCACAGTTGGAGGGTGTGCCAAGAGTCCACTTTCTATTAGCGTAGTTGGATTTTTCAGCAATCCAGTTTCTTTCCTGGCTCCTTAAGACGTGGCGTGGATTTCCCAAAAGCTTTTAGCTTAATCTCACTACTTGCTCTTAGTAGAGCAACAACAGACCACTGTTTGAGAGCCTTTGAAAAATACTGGGCATGGAGGCCAAAATCTTAAGTTTCTTTTATACTGATATTTTACATAGGGAAGATGGGCAGGGAGCCTTTGCCATAAACATAAGCTTCAGTGTTTTGTTCTTCCAGAAGCGCACAGAAGGCTAGTGGATTGCTCCGAGGTGGCAGAGTCAGCTGAAGCATGCCTTCTTTCTGCCCCTCGGATCTCTGATGCCGCAAGTAGCGTATTTAGGCCACATAAGTGCAGAGGTAAACACAGCAATAATTACTGCTTCGATTGCAGACATGCCCTCCGCGGGGCTGGGGCCCCTCGCAGTGGCTGTTGGGGTGCAGCTGGCTGAGTAAACGGGCCAGCGCCTGGGAAGGTGCCCGGGGCAGGCAGGCTGTGGGAACGGTGCAGGTGAGGAGGTCAGCCGTGCCTGCAAAGCGCAGAGCCAGCAGCTGGGCACGGCATCGCCTGCTGACACAGCCCTTGTGTCTGCTCTTGCCGTGCAGAGGAGAGATTGCATAATGCAGAGAGAGACCTCTGACTGCCTTCGCAGGACATCTGGCTACCGAGGGGAAAGCTGACGGCTTCCTGGCGCTGCAAATTTGGTTAGGGACCTTCTTCTAGGGGGCCTGACTCCTCTGAGGCAGGACATCTTCCACCCCTGGCAGGTTGCTTCATTTTGTGGTTACAGTTAACAAGTGCTGATCAGTGGGGCAGGGAAGCTCTCTTGCCTCTCACTGCAGGGGATGCAGACCTGGAGTTGTGTTAGGTTTCAAGATGGATATTTTGGGGGTTTATGGGTGGGTTCAGGGAAAAGGCTGTGTCCTCAAAAAATCCAGAGGAAAAATGGGGAGAGGAGGTGTAAGCAGGGGTTACTTGAAGGCTTGGTTGACTGGCAGGTAGGAAGTTCATGTGGGTATGGGAGTGACAGGGAAGAGACACAAGTAGGAGGGAGGTACTTAAAGCAGCAACTAAAACCAGCTTCCTTTCCCCCCTTAATTACTCCAATTCTCATCGGTGGGAGATGGTCGGGATGGTATTTCTTGTGTTCCTTTGGCTCTGTTCTGCTAACTGCAAAGGCTCAGAGCTCCCACTGAAGTGCCTGGATAGGACCAAAGCACATGGTGATAAGAGGTTGGGTCTAGATTTGAACTGTCACCCTAGGCAAAGGCTTTCTTTTTTTCTTGTCAGGAGTACAGGGTTTTTCTCAGACAATTAAAAAAATTCCTTTCTTTGCAACACCTCTTGGTTGAAATGTTGGATTTTTTTGTTCTGAACTTGTGCATATGCTGAGCACATAAGGGCTTCTCATGAACACTTTGGTTTGTTTAAAACACTTTACACTTCCCTTATACCTACCATCCACCTTCTTTAGGTAAGCGAACAGCTGAAACTGGCCTCGGAGCACGGAATGGTGTGAACCTGCCTGATGGTCTTGGTTTGCTTGGCTGTGCAGCTGCAGGCTGGCAGTCCTGAGAGCTCGGCCACGCGAGCGGGATAGTACATGCCAGTCAGCAAGTGAGTTGCACTTGGGAAGCTGAGAGGAGTAGGCAGCTGCTTTTTGTTCGGTGGTTCTGGGTAAGCGAACAGTGCAGCTTTTCATCACTGCTGAGTATGCTCCCCTGCTCTTTCCTGCACCAACCCCCCCTCTGGCCCCATGTCATGTTTTCCCCTTTCCTCCTTTCAGTAGGTTTTCTAAAGGAATTATTGAAGTGTGTGTTTAATATCTCATTCTGACATAGAACAAAATTTTCATGTCTTTGCCAAGCTTTCATTCCTTGCTTCTGACAGCTGAGAAATGAGCTGATTTTTTTTTTTTTTTCCTTTCAAAGACCAGGTTTTAGGTATGTGTGATAAAGGTAGGGCCGAACTGTTCATTCCTTAGTAGGTATGTCCTGAGACTCCCATGCACAGTAACAGAAAGTGACCTTTCTTGGCAGTGCTGGTCATTGAGGAAAATATTGAGTGCCTGTGGTGCAGAGGTTAAGTTCTTTTCCTGCCCAGAAAGGTATGGTAGTTGTGCGTTCCCCTCTAGTGTCATTTCTGAAGTTGTTTTTGAGAGTAAGGGCTGGAGAAAAGCAGCAGCGTCCCCAGATAAGTGATGTGCATGTTAGGTCTGATAGAATTTAGGCGTCAGTCGAGTACCCGTGGGAAGGACTCATGCACACCTGTTTGGATGCAACACATGGCATCTGAGCGTTGCCCTGCCGCCAGCTGCCCTGTGTGCCTTTGGCAAGTCCTGAAAGCCTGGTGTTGAAAGTCTTCAAAGGGACAGTTATGTCAGGGATCTCGTGTGAGTGAAAATAAATCTCATCCTAATCTAACAGCATTTCCTACCTTATCCTCTCTGGTTGGCACTCTTTACAGACACAGTTTTGCCTCTCACTCTGGCACGTCCTTTGCTTTGAGAACAAGGAGATAAAAGTTCCGTCTCTCGGGCTTCCTTTTGTCCCGAATACTGCAAGCAGCCAGGGTGCTGAGGGCACTGTGCAGGCTGCTATGAGAACAGGAGTCGGTGCACTGAGTTCTTTCCCTGGCTGAGCTCCTCAGCTTGCCTCCAAAATCTTTCTTCTTTCCCCACTGTCAGTAACATTTTTTTTCTTTTTTTTTTTTTTTCTTTTTTTTTTCCCAGCAGGATTTCCTTAGGTTCCTTCAGTGTTCCTGGGGTTGTGATGCAGTCAGACTGGTGCTGAAAAGTGATTCAAGTTTAAAAAAAAAAAAAATCAGCATTGTAGTGTGCCCTTGTGAAGCCCGGGCCTGGAATAATGTGAATATACAGGAGAGAGTTTTCCGCCCTTGCAGAGGCCAGGATAAAACTGTTGAGATCTCAGTTCAGCTTTCAGAGATTACTGAATGTGTCTGAAAGGAGCAGCCACTGCAGTGGAAGAAGGAGGAATGAATGTGATCATTTTCATCTCAAGAGAAATGATAATGTGCTTTTGATGAGGATTATTTATAGGGGTGGTGCATTTAAAGGCACAGTGTTACCTCTTCAGGTATTTGTTTTAAAACCTGCCTCCACTGTTTTCATTGTTAAAGAAAAACAACAAAACAACACAAAAATTGCTGTGGTAATAACATCAAGATGGATGGGAGAGCAATTGAGCAGTTACACTGTGAAATTGAAGTAATCAAAATCCATGACCCTGAAATAACAAAATTAATTCGAATAGGAAGCATATGAAGTACAGATACCAAAGTGGTGGTATTTCAGCTTGCCGTTGACAACCTAACGCTGTTGCACTCCTGCCATACTTCTAAGTTTTCTCTGCAAATTGAAGAACTGATACAATTTTTTTTATTAAGTGGAAGTTAAGATTCTTCTATGGCTTTAACTTCCCCTTGAGAGGGGACTTAAAAACTGTTAACCCCTTCTGGTTAATACTGACTTAATTGTTGTAAACTTTGAGATGAAATAATAAGAACTGACCATTGTACATTTGCTAAATGTGATCTGAGCAGAACAGAGAAAATGACCTGCAAAATGAAGTGATGAATCAGCCTCAACATACCTTCCTTTTGCGGTAGGTGTGAGTGATACAAAGCATTTTCATTTACTGGTCGCTTCTGCCTTGATAAACTTTGTGTTTGCTTGCAGCTTTCCAACTAAGCTGTTGTTGATAAAGAGTGGTCTTCGCTGCTTTTTTCTTTACCAGGAAGTTTTTTATTAGAAATCTCCCTTGGCCAAAGGTGACACAATTTATCATGCTAGATGTAGAGGAAAATAATTCAATATAAACTTCGTATCGGGCTTAAAGCCACAGGGTGAATCGCTGTCTACTTTGTGGATTCAAAGTGGTTCTTCATCTTGAAACTTGTTCAGTTTTTAAGTACCAGAAGTGCCTCTGGGAAGTTTTTATGGGGTGTGTATTGCCACTGTGACATAGTACGTTATTCATGTTTTAGATGGACGAAGTGGAAAAGAGGCCAAGCTTTTCCCAGTACAAGGGAAGACCTCCTTTAACTGTAAGCTCGCTGTGCTAATCTTCTGTCTCGAAGTGATAGCATGTGCCGCTATAATTACCTAAGCCACCTTAATTCTTTGCCTAATTCTGCTCTCTGCATTCACGTGAAACTGCTAAGGGACAGAAAAGTCTAAGGAATTTACCATGTGAAAGAAAAAACCGCTCATTTAGAAGCATTTTGATTTCAAGCCAAAGATATTTCCACAGCTGAGAAGGGCTGAATTGTGCAGGTGATGGTTGGTACTGCAAAGCTGCTCCTCTTGGATTAGACTCTCTGTAAATCCATCGGACAGTGTGGGAACAAGCCCTGGGTTCCCCTCTGTGTATATGGAAAAAAGAGTTTAAAGCTTTTCAAAGCAGATACCCTGGACCTGTCCATTGAGCCTGGTAGCTATTTCACCGTTCTGCTTAAGTCTCATACACGCCATGTCATACAGTGAGTTTTCTGACTCAGGTTTTGCCAGGAAACATTGCTTTGTTCAAATGACGCTCGCTCTTACCGATAGCAGGCAAACTGGTCAGCAGCGGTATGGCGTTGCTTCTGTGTGTTTGTTTTGTGGGTGTGTATAGCATGGATGCTGTTTGGAGTTGGAAACTGTTGGATGGCCAGTACTGTACTTAGGTGAGAGGAAAAGTAGCTATCGTTGAGATCCTTACCAACATGGTGTAAATGTTGTGTATTAGGTGTTCTCTGCTGTCGTTCCGACAGAAGAGGGACTGGCTGGAGTAGGAGTTGATGAGGCGAGTCACAAGTTCTCAACTTACCTTGGTTTCCAGAGAGATACAGAGAGGGAAAAGGGTTCTGGTGACTGTAGGTGATGAAGGTGGGATGGAGGGAGGCACGAGGCAGGCTCAGGATCTGTCCCTACAGGGAGCGTTGGAAATAGAGCTGGGAGCTGGAGAGAGCTTGTTCCTTTTGCCAACTGAAAATTATTGCTTCGTTCTTATGAAGTCTTGAGGTATGCTCTGTGTAAAATCCTCTAATAACCAACATCTGTTTTTTTTCCCTTTATGTTCTACTTTATGTTTTCTGTTGGCTTTTGTGAATCTCATTGAATGGTTCCTATTGGGACCATTCAAAATGTTGATCCTTAGTCTAGTTATTCTTGCAGCTGGTGTATTTTTCTTTTCTTTTTTTCTTTTTTTTTTTTTTTTCTTTCCATGCTCTGCAATCTGCTTATCCATCAGCAGAGCTATTGTAAATTTGCCTTGCCTATCACTTCTTGCTTCTGCACTAGGAAGAAGGCAGGTTAGTCACTTTTGGAGGGACTGAAATGTAGCTTGCAGCTGAGGTCAGCTGGTAGGGGAAGTGTTAGAAGGTAGGGATGGGTAAAAAAGGGGCTCTCAGAGTGCTTCCTGCAGCGTGGAGCTGAGTCTCCTCTCATCCGAGGAGGTGAGGAGAATTATGCTTGTGACCTACTAACCTCCTCCAGTCGGGATTGTGGCTTTGGGAAATGAGCGCACAGATGGCTACGCTCTGGATGGCAGCAGATGCTGCTGATCTAATGAGTGGGATCAATAGACGTTTTAGCAAAATCGTGGTGAGTGGTGCAGGGCTGTCTGTAAAACTGCGATGCTGCTCCCTTCTTCCTAATACCAGTCATTTCTTGGCCCTTTTGCTTCTTCTCTTGGCACCCCCTCATTTATCTCCTCCTCCAGATCGGGCTGGAGCAAAGATAATGCGGATAATTTTGATTGCACAAGGAAGCTGTTAGGGAATTAGATTATAAAGAAATGTGTGGAGGGAGAACCAGAGATCTCGAGGCCAAAAACCTGTTTTACTCAGATGCCAGTAGGTTGTTATGACAAAATGGGAGTGTTATTAAAAAGAAGTAAATCAATCATATACAGAATACCCTGCCGATAGCAGAGGTCTCCCTACAGAATATCACTTCAGTGTGCACTTTGCTGAAGCTCTAGTTTGCATAAGCGTGAGCCCTGAACTAAATACACTTGTCATGATTCACAAAAAATAAGCTTTGTTATATGCTCGCAAATGCTTTTGAGGAAAGACTTCTCTTCAAGCTGAGTCTTCTGCAGCTGTGGGTCTCGTCCAAGGACCTACTTCTGGGTTTCTCTTTCTGTCAGGATTATTTTAGGAATTGTGAACTTGCTTTGAAGTTTTTGCATTGGAGCAGGAGCTGTGTTGTGGATGTGTTCGTGCCTCGAAGAAACAACGACTTATTGAGATACAAGAACTGCCTTTTATCTCTTCTGACTCTTTTATCTCATTGACTTCCTGATAAGCCAAAATGAACTATTTCACCTGTGACCTGAAGGACTGGAAGCCAAAGAAGAACCACGAAAGGAAATGGAAATTGAATGACACTGAAATTTCAGTGTAGTAAACCTGAAGAATAAACAAGATAGGGTGGAAAAGGCCTCAGCCCTTGTACACTGAAAATTATTTCCTTTCTTCTTTGTTAGTGTCAGCCATTTCCCAGAAAAAATGGCATACGCAGTAAAATAAATCTGTATGATATCTGAAAGAAAAGCTTTGAGAGCTGTGGGCTCTTCTGCTCAGCTTTGAATCCTGATCCAACATTTGTTCAAGCAGGGAAGAGTCCTTGGACTTATTTGCTGATTTCTCACCCACTGAGTGAACTTTTAAAATAATGATAAGTACATCAAATTTATGTGTAGGGAGGAGCTTGGTCATCTGAAAGCTGAAGAGAAAAGCAGATCATAGAATGGTTTGTGTTGGAAGGGACCTTAAAGGACCTCTAGTTCCACCCCCTGCCATGGGCAGGGACACCTCCCACTAGCCCAGGTTGCCCAAAGCCTCATCCAGCCTGGCCTTGAACCCCTCCAGGGATGGGGCATCCACAGCTTCTCTGGGCAACCTGGGCCACTGCCTCACCACCCCCACAGGAAAACATTTCTTCCCAATATCTCATCTAAATCTCCCCTCTTTCAGCTTATAACAGTTACCCCTCATCCTATCACTACACTCTCTGATCCAGAGCCCCCCCATCTCTCCTGTAGCCCCCTCTCAGCACTGGAAGGTGCTGGAAGGTCTCCCCGGAGCCTTCTCTTCTCCAGGCTGAACAACCCCAACTCTCTCAGGCTGTCCTCAGACGGGAGATGCTCCAGCCTTTGGACCATCTCTGTGGCCTCCTCTGGCCCCACTCCAACAGGTCCATGTCCTTCTTGTGCTGAGGACCCAGAGCTGGATGCGGCACTGCAGGAGGGGTCTCACCAGAGCGGAGCAGAGGGAGAGAATCCCCTCCCTCGACCTGCTGGTCACGCTGCTGGGGATGCCCCAGGACACGGGTGGTTTCTGGGCTGCCAGCGCACCTTGCCAGGTCATGTTGAGCCTCTCATCAACCAACACTCCCAAGTCCTTCTCCTCAGGGCTGCTCTTCAGCTATTAACTGAAATGCAAGCAATTTTTAAAAGATTTGTTTGTACTTGTATCACCAAATTTATGTCTATAAAAATGCTGATCCCTTTTGGTGCATTTTGCCTTTTGGTTTGTATACTCACTGGAAGAGTAGCGTAGACCTCAGCAGTTAGATGGAAATAAAGGTATGCATGAACCAGCAGAGCTTTTCCTCTGGTTGTAACGAAACATATGAATGGACTAGTCTCAACTTGAATGTGGTATTGGGCTTTTGTTCAATTCTTGCTTCCAACTTGAGACCTTGATATTTAAATATAGTAATGGGAACTGAGTTCATCCAGGCGAGGAGGGGTGTTTGATTTAGCTTTGACCCATGGGTATATAATACCCTGTGAATTAGATGGGGGTGCATGTAAGGAGAGGTTATTTTGAGCAGCCTGATATGGAGACCTCCAGCAGTTACTCTCTGTTGTGTTCATGCTCCAAGAGTGGTTTCATAACGATGTGACTTACTAGGCTTGGATTTCAGGCTCTGATTAATAACTTGGCTCCTCTGTGTTGAAACTACGTGGGAGTTGTTTTTTTTTTTTTTTTTTTTTCTGGGTGAAGTGTGTGTCCTTATTTTGTACTTGCAATTCTGCTAGGGGAACTTGGGATCAGCAGCAGAAGGCTGCAGCTGTTAAAACCGCGCTTTCGCTTGCTTGGAACCACACCATTTTCCTGGTGTAAAAGCGGTGGTGAATGGAAGGATGCTGGAACATCAAGATGAAGCAGAAAGCATATGTGTCAAAACCTGCTTGCACACAAGAGGGAAGAACTGGGCTCCACAGTGAGTCAGCTGTATGCTCAGCCTCAGAGAGCCACCCATCGTCATAGAAGTGTCTCGGTGTGCCTGGCCCTCTGGGAATTTCAGGCAAATACAGTCTGACAGGGGTGATGGATGGTACGGATAACAGATTGACTTTATGTACATGCTACACGAAATAGTTACAAAAGTCTACAGTGCTACAGCAACAGTCCGGTCCGTGGCTGTAGCGCACTGATAGTGTTGTGGGTTTGGGGAGATATTTTTATTTTTGTTTTTTAAATGGATAAGTAGCTCTTACAATGTGAATCATCAGTCAGGAAAAAAGGACACACACTGAAGAACAACACTCACAGCAAAGAGCAATCAGGAAGAGTTCACTGTAAGTAGTGAAACTGTGTGCTTGGCTTTTTGTCCAGAGGTCAGAAAAGCTGTATTGAAAACAGAAAGTTTTGATATCAAGACATTTATTAAGAGTCCTGCACCAAATGTGGGCAGAGATAGGTGTCACACAGACTGGGAGAAGCTACTTGAAGGTTTTGCAGTGACCTGCAGTCCAGAGGAGCGAGTCTCTCTCCACAAACTGTGCGGGAGTAGAGAGTGCTGAGCCTCTGTGAATTCCCTCTCTGAAATGAAGCTGGGCTTGAAGAGCTCACAGCAGGCAGCACTGTAGCACGTGTCCAGTGCAGTGCCATTGTGCCTCGGTTCACCCAAAAAGGGCTGAATGCGGTGCGCAAAGTGAATGGTGGTGTCTGAGAAAGAGGGTGGTAATTGTGTCCCAAGGGAGCCGTTGTATTTTGGAGTCAAACACTTTGCGGTTACTGTGGTCTGTGGATGATGGCGAGACTGGCTCCTCACCACTGTGTGGAAGGAATAAACTTGGGAGATGGCAAATGATAGATCCACAAAGTTTCAGGAGCTGTTTTGAGGGAAGTTATGTGGCTGGGGGAGATCTGCTCTGAATGAGGAAATGGGCTCATAGAAGTTGCACAAAACTCCGTGAGTTCAAGACCGTGGAGACAATGGAAAGTTGGAGCTAGAAAAGAGTTTCATGGATATGGAAGGATTTTGATGTGTGACTTCGTTTGATTCTTGGACCTTTAGAAGCTTTCTGGGGCATCTTGCATATCTGTTGGGCGCTGGTGTCCCTGCTACAGATGCTGAAGAGTAGAAGTCTTCTTCCTGCTCCTTGCTTGGAGGCAGAGTGCTGACTTCAATATTCAGCTGGGCACTGACTCTTCCTTGTGCTTTGGGTATTCCTAGAGAACATGTCTGACCCCGTTTTGTTGGACTTGCTCGTATTTGGATTTCCCTTTATCTGTCTGGAACTTGTTCTGCCTACTTTGTATATCATGGCTTGCTTGTTCCAGCCTGTTTCTATGTAAATTGCCTAGGATGGGAAACTTCAGAAGGATGAGTCTATAGAAAAAAGAAATGTAGTCAAGTGACTTCATTCCAGCATGCATTTCATCGTGGGAATAACAGCTCACTCTGCAGAAAGAAAGCAAATGCTCACCACCAAACAGTATAAACTTATTTAATGGCAACAATTGTTCCTTTGGCAAAGTCTAGCTAAAGCTCTGTAGGGGGATTAGTCCAGGCTTTGCATTAAAGCTGGGCTGAAACATACTCCACATTCCTAGTGGCAGAAAAGTAGTGCCATCCAGAACAGTTGTTTTGTGTCTGTTTCAAGAAATGGGGATTATTTGGGGATGGACTACTTCAGATAAATGACTGTTACGGCTTGTAGAATGACATTTGCTAATTGGAGGTGAAAGAAACAGCTCTGTAACCACAGAATATGCTGATGTAAATTATTCATGCAGGTTTCTAGGGTGAAATACTGGCTGCTGTATACTTCACGTATCAAGCTCATGCTCTGAACTCCTAATCGGAAACTCTTTTCCTTTGGCCTGGCCGCAAGGGTTTTGCAGCTTCTTGCAGCTACTACTAGTGATGCATGTCGTGTGGAGAGCCCTATAGCATGGGTACGAGAAGGAGGTAACAGAATAACTGCTAAAAATCTAGCTGATGAACAGCATGTCTTGGCATCTATGCAAATAAAAGGTGCACTCATCTTTTTAATAATACAAATCTGGTTTTCATTCCAGCTGTGTCAGTGTGACTTATTCGGTGGTGAAAAGGGAAGATTTCCAATTCTTTTACCTGATGTACTTAAAATGCATATGTAGGTATGTATATGTAAAGCAGGCAGTGTTTTTTAATTAATTGCTTGCCTTCAAAATGAGATTGCTCTCTGTCTTGTGGGTTTCTTTAATGCTTTGGTAATAAATAAGAAGCTTCCAGCTGCAGACAAAACTACATTTGGGGTTAAACGTGCATTTTTGGATTGTTGGACCTTTCATTAGGGAAGAGGGTTAACATCCCAGTGTCACCTTCCCTTAGGGTTTGGTCTTGCTTTGCCATAATGATCCGAGGGACTTCAGTGGTACAGCGATAGGCTGCCAGGACATCTTCTGTCGTCATCTGTGGGAACAGCAAAGGCAGAAGGAGAGCTGTGATTCAGGACAGCACCAAGGAGCAAATTTAACCTGAAGTTTATATTTAGCCTGGCTGTTTTCAAGAAGATTTAAATCCATATTTAAAGCTAAGCATCTGTTGATATGCTGTGCAGATATAAATAGCTTGATGAACTGAAGCTGCTCTGTCTACGTGGGGAAACCTAGAGGCAGGCTAGATTCCAGGGAGTGCTTTCGGCTGCTCTGCCACGCTGGGGTGATGCAAGTGGCACGGCATTGCCGCATGACTATTTCTGGTATAGATTCTTGCTGTCCTCTCGCCTTGTCTTCAGCTCACTTTCTAATGATCACACAGGATTTTAGAACCAAATAAGAATTCACTTTGTCATAAGTGGGCAAGATGGAGCACAAATGGGACTGGAGTTTGACCGTCAATTACCTGCCTCCTTCTTCCCACCCCAGATGACCCTGGAGTTGTGCGTGTTTCCAGAAGCATGGCTCTGCTGAGAGCTTCCCCCCTGCCAACAGAGTTTACTGTAAACTGATCCAGGAGGATGAGCAGGGCTATCTCCTCACTGGAGAGCTGCCAGTGTGCTCTATATAGCTCACCCTGGTCTCCATTTGTAAGTAGGGTAATGTAAAAGGGTCGCCTGCTCCCAGCGTTCCTTTAGAGGAGCATTCTCATTTTCCATATTATTTTTACTTGTCTTTATGCTTGGTAGGCTGCCACTCAATTTAGTGCTAGGCGTTTTTGTAGTTTCTCACTGTTGTTGTGCAAAAGGGGTTGTAAAAAAAGGGAGACCTAGTAGCCAGCTCCCTGGGGGCTGGGATCTTTCTAGAACCAGACAAAGTCAGAGTGATGAGCAGCTCTGAGTTCCCCTTGGAAGTGGTGATGCAGTTGCTGACCTTCTCTCTGAGTCACAAGGGAGCCAGGCTTCTTCCCACCTGCTGCCGGGATGTTGTGCGCTGACTTGTGGCTTACGCACAAAACGAACGGCAAGGACTGGTGGTGGTCGCTGCAGCCCTGCGAAGCCTTTTGGCCAGAGCCGCCTCAGACAGCTGTGCTCATCCTGCTGGAGCGAACATTTCCTCTGCATTTAGTTCTCATTTCCAGTCTCAAAATATGCCGCTTTTTCCTTGTGGAAGTGGTAACACATGTGGATTTTAGTTCAAAACCTGTGCCGACAGAATAGAAAGCATTTTTTGCGCTTATGGAGGGGAAAGCACTTCTTAATTATTGTAGGGTTAAATATGAGGAAGCTGATAAAGACAGCAACTGGGTAAGGTTTGGTAATGAAGAAGATTGTGTTAAAAAGCTTTTGTGTAATGTGAATTCTTCAGTCACTAGAGCAAAATAGTTATTAGCAAACTGTATCCTCATTAATTCCTCACTGAGAAGTAAGTATTCCAAGTACTGTGGAGGACTTGAACACTGTCAACAGCTTGCAGCTGGTACCGTCTGTGGAAAGTGTTGACTTTCAGGACATCCCGTATTTCACAACAGTTGGAGCTGTAGGCTCGTAGTGGAAGCTTGGCAGTGTTTGGGAAGCTGTGGATGTGTTCTCTTT
>NW_010133706.1:13045-13732 GCF_000699245.1 Pterocles gutturalis | reverse complement strand
GAATATTTTTTTTTCCCTTCTGGAGAAGAAGATGTAGATTGTTTGCAGTACAAAATAGTCTGGTGGGTCCATTTCTTAGATTTTCCAAAAATGCCATCCTGCACTAGAAGGATGCTTTCCTTCAGGTGGCTTAATTCTCTCTCCGTGGCTAATTGTGAAAGCTTTGGAAGATGGTACATAACCCTCAAGTGCAATTGAATGTTATTTTGGGGTCGGGAGAAGAGTTAGTCTAACTTCTTTACATCTTCAAAGGTTTGTGACTTGACTCTTTTCAGTACTGTCCTGTGACTAATCTCATAGTTTTGGCATTCGTTAATATAATTGCGTAATTTTTTAAAAATGGAAAAATACTAGGGTATTTGCTTCATCATGCTGCAGCAGTTATTGCATACTTTTAATGGCTAAAAACCTATCGATCAAAGTTCCGAGGTTTATAGCCATTTTTGCCAAGGAATTTGGCACAGAAGTGAGCAGGGCAGAGAAATGGAAGTTGTAATGCCTTGGGGAAGAACCTGTTCGTTCCTGTTGTCAAAAGGGAATGTGGCTGCTTTAATCAAATGGAAAGGCTTTGGAGAGATGAAAAACTATCAAAATATGAAGTAATATTAATACACACATGTAACGAGTTACAGACAAGATTGCTTTCTGGGAGGGAAGAGGGATTGGGTGTTGATAGACTGCAGGAAT
>NW_010133706.1:0-13014 GCF_000699245.1 Pterocles gutturalis | reverse complement strand
CTGTGTGGTACTTCATCTAACAAATGTGTAAACACTCCATTGATACATACTTGTATTGGCTCCTTATTTTTGAACCCTCAGTGAAGATTATTTTACAGCAACTTCTGGATTGTGAAGCTGAGACTGACCAGAAAAGGCATTTCTCTTCACCCATTTTCTTTAGATGGAGAAGTACAGTATTTACTCTTGCATTTCTTGGAAATTTGGAGACTTAGGAAGTTTATTTAATTTTTGAGTGAAGCTTTCTGGTCTTTGGCACATTTGGGAAATAGGTGTTTTGATTTGCTCTGAGGTTTCATCTGGAAATGGGCTCTCCAGGGGAGAACTTTGGAAGCCCTGGGAGTTGGGGGTTCCCTCTGTTCTCAGTGAAGTTGGTGGTAACAGCCTCAGCAACTGCAGAAATTAAGTCCCCTGCTCAATGACTTCCCTCGGGAGTTGTGCTTGCTATCATCGCTTTCTCTTTGGGTTGACCCACTGGTACAGCAATCGGTACATTTTTGCTTTTTGCTAATGTTAACAGATTTTGCATTTTCATGACCTATGTTTTCCTATTTGTTAAACATTTATTAGCAAATGCAGCTTTTTAAAAGCATTTGAAGCTCCTTCTCACTTTCACGACAAGCAGGGCTGGTTTTTTTTCAGTCCTGTTTGGTGAGAATAGCCTTTATGAACTGTTTGGTACATTTGAAAATGGCAACGGAGACGATATGTGTAGCCACAGGCCTCCCCTCTGATTAACTTCTTTAATTTTACATCTTTTTTTGACTGTGGGTCTGTGTGGGTCAGGCTGATGGTATTTATTGCAAGTGGTTTCACTCGCTGCCTGTACTTGTCTGAAGTGTTTGGAAGCGGTGGTGACGCTGTGCTTTTTTGCAAGCATTTTAACTCAGTGCTTGTAAGAAATGGAAAGACAGAAGGTTTTTGCCTGGTCAGCTCCCGTGTGGATGTGGCACGGGTAGGAGCCGCTGCTGCTACTGACTTGTTTCTGGCAGAGGTGGATGATTTGGACGCTGCTACCGCCATAGCTTCAGGTTGTAAGAGGAGAAGCCCTGGGTACAAGATTTAGGACAGCCTGAGACCTTTGCATTGGCGCAGGACAGCGTTAGGTGGTTTTGTTGCGCTGTCAGGTGCCCTTGATGGAGAAGTGGTGGTGTCTGTGAAAGAACATCCTCCCAAGAGACTTGCTCAAGAAGAGGTGCCAGTAGCTGCTCCCTTTCTCAACATCCTAAATGTGGGTTCTGCAGGTGATCCATCTGCCGTGGATGTCAGCCTGGGGGAAAAGCAGAGTAGTGCAATGACTGAGGGTCTCAGGAGGGACTCCTGGTCTCTCTCGAGTTAGTCTGTGGGAGGAACAAGGAGGAGACAGCAATTCTGAGGGATTAGCCAAGGCCCTGCCTGTTGGCAAGGAGGATAGGGTGTTTCAGCAGAGAGCGAGCCACGCGGTGTTTGGCACATGGTATCATGGAGACATCCTAACAGTGGTGTTTCTGAGCTTGGGAAAATCCCCGGAGTAAGCTAGCACGCGCGCTTGTTTGTGTGCTTATCTAACAGGGTTGTTTGCCTGCTTCAGGTTTGGTTTCCTTACAGAAACATTTAAAACAAGGACGTATTTATGGCACGGAAAGCAAGGAAGGTGGAACGGCCAGGCCTCTTGCGTAACTCCTCTCAAGCTCCTCACAGCTATGATGTGTGGGGGAGTGGTGTTCTCTCTTTCACCTGGCGCACACAGCCAGAGTGGTCCAGGTTTCCAAGACATACAGGTGGATTTAGCTGTAGGCACAGAGAAATAAATCAGCTTTACGTATCTGCCTCACAGGCAGTATGCTTGCAGTTCATTTCCATGCTGCTCCTATGTATGTAGGTGTTTTTTGGTTCATCTGCTCTCTGCTGTTGGCAGTCATTTGCAGAGTGCAGTTCCGGGCTTTATTTTTTTCTTCCTTTTTTTCATCGTTGTGGTGTTTTTTTTAATATCTCTGCAAACCCTTCTGGTGGGGGGAGCTATTCATTGCAGGATAAAAAGGGAAAGATATTTCTAGAGCACAGCAGCTGTATTCTTAGGCACCGGCTGGCGGTGAGATGAGTTTTCTGGCTCGTATCAGAGCAGCTTCATGTGGATCTCCCGTGTCGGGCTGTTGAAGCCTTTAGCTCCAGCTAAGTTCATTTCGAGCTGAACTTGGTGTTGCTGTAGGTGTGTTGCTCTTGCAATCAGTGACAGCTTTGTTCTCAAGCTGACTGGGATGAACTAGGACAGTGCCGGAGGGATCTGGTGGCCTCCCCGAGGTCCTAGGACCAGAGAGGCTCTTGCACATCTGGCTGGTGATTCCGAACTGTCCTCTTCCAACACGTGGAGAGTTCAGTGGAGCTTATCTAAGCTGAACAGCAGCGGTGTGTTGCTCTGCACTGGCACTGAAAAGGAAGCTGCCTGTTAAAAGCCCACGGAGCCAGGACAGCACTTGGTGCAGAAGAGAAGGTGCTCTGATTTGGGAAGCCCGCAGCTTCAGAAACAAAGTCAGTGCTTAACTTATTGTCAAAACATCCTTCTCCAATTAAATCCGGGGTGACATTTCTTTGAGTGATGTGGGTTTGATGTCCTTCATTTAGGAAGAACAGACAAATTTTACATAGCAAAGAGTAAATGTTTTGCAAGAAGTATTTTGCCTCCTATCAAGGTCACGTTTTTCTTCCAGTTATGCAAAGCATGTGCTTAAAATGGGAATCTCTAGTCGAGGGCAGTTTTCAAATGCAATAATCTTAGAAAAGCAATCCTTGAGGTTTATTGCTCACAATTTCCTGTCTCTTTGGGGGATAAAACAAAAACATGTTTTGAAGGAAAGCTTTTTTTAAAATCTAGATCAGGTCCTCCTTTGTCTGTGAACCTGCAGTGAATTGAACCATTCCCAACGTGGACATGATGCTGTCTGCAGACATTCAGCTTCACCTCAAAATCAAGCAGAAGAACTGGGATTGTGGTTGAAGAAATGGGTATCTGAAAGAGCTGTCTGCTTGTCTGTGGCTTCTTGACTGCCACCAAGTCAAGAAACACCTGGAAAACAGCTTCTGACTTTTTTTTCTAGATGTTCCTTTTTTAATGCATGTGATGGATACATGGAGTGAATGTATGTCCCTGCCTGTGTGTTC
Source organism: Pterocles gutturalis (assembly GCF_000699245.1). Lineage (NCBI taxonomy): Eukaryota > Metazoa > Chordata > Aves > Pterocliformes > Pteroclidae > Pterocles > Pterocles gutturalis. The sequence continues at coordinate 9,876 of NW_010133706.1, read as the reverse complement.
TGAAGTTCCTCTCCCTTGTGATGGAGTTGCCCTTGGGATGTTCGATAAGGTTGGGGTATTGAGAAGTGCGGAGCGTTCATATTGCAGCCCACGGGTGGGAGAGGTGCTGGTGTGGTCCAAGTACGGCAGTTTTCATGCACAGCAGATTGCTGGCAAGTTTGTTACATCATCTTTAAGTTTTGTTTTTTTTTTCTCCTCCATTTTTCTGAAGTTGCTGCTGCATGAAATCCTTGTACTAAAAATTCAGGGAAGGAAACAGATTGATGTTGATCTATGAGCACATGTGCTGTCCTGCGTTTGACTTCGCATATGCTACTGCATCAGTCAGGGTTTCAAAATTCTTTGAACTCTTCTTTTAAAAACAGAAGGCAACAAAGACTTGGTAACATTTGCTCTGTACAGACGAGTGCAACCCTTCACAGGAGATGATTTTCAAGTTAATAGCTTAGGCTGATTTTTCCATAACTGCTGCAGCAAGGGTCTCTATCAGTTTGTTTGTGGCACCAAACAGCTGTTTTGCCTCTTCTGTCCTTTGCTTGCTCTGAAAAAAATGAAGCCCCCAAATAAGTTCATTTTCCTTCTTTGAAACTTCTTCAGCCTAAGTGACATAGCAAGGTACGATGGCTCCTAGGAAGGGGATTTCACTGGCACATATCTCCGTTACTCTGGCAAGGTTTGCACAGCACTTTGTTGTAGAGGATTGGGGAAATTACTCTCCCTCTGCTGTGGCTTGGTTTTACATATAGCTTTAAGCAAATACTTTGAACTGGAGGGCAGGGGAAGGAGGGGAATTTTATTTCCCTGAAAATCAACTGCATATTTCTTAACATTATTTTCCTGTCTCTTCTTAGAAGTTCAATAGGCTTTAAGCCAAGCTTTTTAAAAAAGAAAAAAAAAAAGTAATCCCTTCTCTGTGTGTGTTTTGCATACTCAAATAAAACTGTTAAAATTCTGCAATCTGAAATGGATGACATGAATCCATGTGTGTCTAGGCATGTGCATTATGCGTTCTCAGTGAATTCCTTTCCACTCTGTACTGTGCACCTCACTGCTGCTTCTCGCTTGTGAACTGCTCCTGCCCTTGGTGGTTGGAGTGGTGTTTCTCTTTTCCTGGAGCCAGGAAAATGGGCATCTGACTCTGGAGAATTTAAGTCCATAGCCAATGTAATGTATGAGATAGTTCCTCGGGGAGCATGGTTTGCCTTAAAAATGAAAAAAATCTTGGTGTCATCAATGATTTGAATCTATGAGTGGGAAACTTAAATAATGGAGTTTAATCTGGCTATATAATTTTCATTATTTCCTGAAAGAAAGTTGATTCTCAATAATTTGTTTGATATTAATCATTCTTTCATGCTGAATCTATCATTCAATTTTGGCAGCCAAGTCACAGTTAGAAATATTTATTTTAATTCTATAACCTACAATTATTCAACATCCTAATTTTTATGCATTAGAAAGTAGTAACCAATGTATTTTTTATTTACTACAGGCAGAACACCAACCCGTAAATTTTGCCATCTCTGTCTGAGAGTAGGCATACAATTCAGGCATTTCTAAATTGCCGTTACGGTCCCTGGAGATGCAGATAACTCGCACAGTGGAGCCTGGGGAGTGATTCAGCACACCCTGAAGTAGACACCTTCTGGCTGCTGAGCCGAATTGCTCCCTGCCTGCAGACTGCTTGGCTGCGCACGCCGCACGTAGATGTCCAGGTTCAGGTGTTCATGCTGGTGTCTGGCTGGAGACTGAGGGGACTACCTTTTTATGTAGTCCTTGTCAAATTCTGTGTAGATGGAAATTGAAGTTCTGTTAAAAATGGACAAGGGTAGACTTTATTGGTGAAACTACTTGAGGGTTTCAGTGTTTGGTGAGGTTTTTTTTTCCCCCCACTTGAAATCTGTTTCAGAATCACGGGAAGTATTATCTGAGCTAATGAGTGAGTGGAGTTCCCCGTTCTCCTTAGATCTCATCTTCCTACCCCTTCTTTTTAGCTCGGAATTCAGAAAAAACAACCAACCTCTCCTGTTTTGTCACCTCCCATTTAATTTATTTAATGAGTTAAATGATTTAATAAACTGACAGTAATATTCTTTCTGCACTATAGAAGATACCACTGTCCAAAACTAGTTTAGCACACATCTCCAGCAGAGGTGATTAGCTAGTGATTCTCACTTGCTTTAGCAATTCGACCTGCCCTAGTCTTTGGAATCAAACACGTACTTTCTGCTCTTTATTCAGTGCTATTACGGCACAGTTTGGGTCTGAATTTCATTTGTTAGTTTTTAAATCAGTTTCTTAAGGAGGTATTTAAGTGCAAATGTTCTGATAAAGATGCGAACAAATGTTGTGTCGCTGTCTTGAAGTAACGATTTGGTGCTCTACTGCTGTGGCATCTCAAGTCACTTTCCAGGTTAACTAAGGACTACGTAGTGGTTGGGAAGTCAGCAGAGAAACACACACCAGGAGCACCTCAGAGCTTTCCGTGCTTAAGACAGCCGAGGAAAAGGTCTGGTAGCTTGTGGAGCTGTAACTCTTGAGATTCCCCACTAGGACTCCATGTCTTTATTAACAGTGTGTGGCAGGAGACGTCCTTTGCTTTCCTCAGGCAGAAAAGGGAGAAAAAGTAGTCTTGTAGGAAGAGGAGAGTCTAACGTGGGACTTGATGGTCTGATCCTGCAGCCCTTGTAACGGATGTTCCCATGTAGGAACGGGACATCCCTTGCGGCGCTATAAAGAGCAGCTTGACTTTGTGATGCCTCTTTTGCATCCACGTGAGAAGAAAATAATTCTCCAACTTTCCAGGGTAGAATTCTTGCATATGCTGCAACTTGCACACAGAATTTGCACTGCTGTAGTTAGCAAATGCTACATCGAGTAAATGAGAAAAAAACTGTGAACATTGTGAGTCAGGGCCTGGATAAAATAGGAGCTGTCTGGTTGTCACGCAGGTAGCTGATGGATGAGCAGCTGTTGGCAAGAGCTGAGGGAAGATCTCTATTTTAAAGATGAACTGGTAAGACTGAGATCATTTGAAGCTTGAAAATCGGTCTGTATGCACATTAGATATGTTTTGAAAACAAGTTCTGCTTAGGCAAGTTAAAATTAATGTGTGGCATTGTCATCTGTGCAGGACAGCTGTGGTGAAGGCTGTGACTGGGGTTTGAAGGAACTGACAGCTTCAGTGTGTTTTGTATGAGGGACAGTCACCTGCGTTTGAAAACAGGAGCTGGGCTTGCTTCCTTTAATCTGTGTGTGTACATCAGCAGTGTCATTACTGCAGCAAAGGGCCAAGTCTCTGTACTTTTCCTGCAAGAGCCGGTTGATGACTTAGTTATTCTCATTTGAAAAGCAGTGGGTGCTGACGTCTTGGGAGGGCTCCTTGGATGCTGCACTTGGCTTATACTGGCCAGGGCACAAGCAGGAGATGCGTCACCCCCAGGCATCCGCACGACACGCTCCGGAGAGAGGAAACACGCGCAGCATTACGTGACCCAGGGGTGCTGCCCTGGCCCCTATCACTATCGACAGGCAGAGCCCCTATTAATAGAGCTAAGAACCAGATGATTCCTGGTGTTACGTGAGTGCTGACTCCGGAGATTATGGGGGAGGGTGTTTTGAGGTATCAGGAAGGCAACTCAATGGGATGTGCGTGCTTGCAAGACAGCTGGGATTTCAAGTACTGCAGTCTTGGAATTGTCTGTAAGTGAAAAGGCACATTAATGTGAAAACATCCATGAATGTGATGGAGAGAGTTCAATTCTGATGTACAAGCTGATTAGACTCATTGTCTTTGAATGGTAGAATTCTTCCATCTTAGCCACCTATGCACTAAACATAACACTAGAACAGTTTCTTAACTCATTTCTTAGAGTTGTGCGATAGCACACAAACAGTTAAAACAGAGAATCTAAGGTCCTGGCTGCTTTCAAGCACTTGTGTCTTTGCCAAAATGTAATCATTAGGACTTGAATTTTCCATTTAGGTATCTACCTTGAGCTCACATTTCTTCTGGGGTGGAGGAGGACAAAGGAAAGCAGGGATAAATTTCTTTTTAAAATTCTAGAAAAGGTTTCAGAGAACCCAACAAGAAGAAAGTTCTAGTGATCCTCATTTCTGGAAACAAGATCCTGCCTGTGTTTTACATCAGACACTTGCAATTAATACAGTTGGCTGTGTCTGCCAGTCATTGCCCAGGTGATAACTTTAAGTCAAGTCATTGGAAAAATCAGTCCTGCAGGACTCTTGAATCATCACACAACACAACAGTTTGCTAACTGAGGAGCTGTCGTTCAGGACAGCGGCAGTGTGTGGTCTGATCCACTTGCCTTCTGCTGGCCATGCTGGCTGCCAAGTGGTTTAGCTTTGTCCACCCTGGACAATTTTGTTGCTTGAACTGAACCAGTTTGCTTACTAACAAAGAATTGCCCTTTTTTGGGGAGCAAACTGTTTACACGAGTGTAAAGTATCCTATATGCTAGGGACATCAATGGAAACTTGTATAAATCTTTTAGCTTACCAGCAGCTCCCATTTTGGTAAAATAAATTGCAGCACTAGCTGAAATGGCTTCTCAGCGGCGCTGTACTTAGGAAACAGGCTTTGGCAACTGTACTGAATGCAACTGAACTGTATTGTATGGTACTTTGCTATTGATGGTGAGAATTCCTTCCTGACCGGGCAGTGACCTGAGGGCTTTAGCTGGAAATCAGAAGTGCAAAAGTGTCTCATTCACTTAGTGCTCTCCGGCAGTACTCGCCGGACTGACCTTCCTGATCTGAGTTGCACCGACAGCAGGGTGGGAAGCAGTGTTCAGCATTTTCGTAAACCTGGATAGAAGAAAGTTGCCTGGGTACTTGCATTTCCATGTCCTCAAGAGGCTGCAGGTAGCTGGACGTTGTCTTTTAATGACATCCATTCAAATCTTTTGCAGTCATAGGAGTTACCTATCTCAGGAATGTGCTGGTTATCGTCGTTATTCCAGTGCCTTCAAGTTTTCTCTCTGCCACCATCTGATCCTGAATGTAAAGCTTCTACACCTGCTACACCTTCAGCGTGTCTTTGGCCATACTGTTGTTTTCTCCACTATTGTGGCAGATATAATCTGTTGTTAATCCCCCAAGTCTAAAACTGTGACTTCCTAGAGGACCTGAAGCCTTTAGTTGATTTTGATTTACAGCCTTATTACAGCCAAATTAATGTACGTGACTGACAGCATGCCAGCGAGAGACGAGAAGAAAATGAGTAATTAACATATATTGGGTATTACCGATTGCTTTTATGATTATCTGGATTTTAAGGTATTAGCAGAAAAAATAACTCCTAATCCCTTATTAAAGATAAAAGGCAAGTCATTAAAAGCAGAAGGTTGTTTTCAGTCCTGAGAAGCACTGGAAATATGTCTTGGCTCAAGCAGCGAACTAACCTTGAAAGCCTGTAATTCCAAGTTACTCAGCTTAGTTGTTCTCCTCAGCAAGGGAATTTCTGAAGTTTCCCATGTGCTGGGAGGTGGAGGGGGATGCGAGACAAAGCGACCCTTGTCATACGAACTGTGTGCTTGGCACCGGGACAGGAGCCTTTGAATATCGGTATTAACTGAGCCCTGCCCGGCTGCTGGGCTCTGAACTGTCCACAGCGCAGTCCGGAGTCACTTAACTTCACCAGCGCACTTCTAGGGAGCTGTTGGATGGTTTTTAACTTTGTGTTTCTGTTGGTGTCACATCTCATGTATGAAGCTCCCATCACACCTCGACTTCTTTCTGCCTTCCTGACAGCAGTGTCTGCCCTCGCCCTTCCGGCCGTTCAGCTGGTTTCGTGGCTGTGGGCTAAACTGAATGGGCAAAACGAACTGGTCTAAGCACAGACCACTAATCCCAGCGGGGAGGGAGAATGGGTGGCTGAAGCCCTGGGAGCAAAAAAGCGTTAAGTCTCACTAAGGGTAACGTTTCCATGTCACTGTTCTTGAACCCACCTGGCAAATGTGCGTGTTCCTGGGGTCAAAAGGAAAGCAGCAGCACCCCTTGCTGAGCTACAGTAATTAATGATTTGCAGAAACTTGCCACACACTAAGACTTCCATAATAATCAAGTATTTAAAAAAATAAAAAAAGTAGATTCCTTATTTCTGGATAATGAAGTTTGAGCAGCAATAAAACTGTGGGGTTTTTAATTCCCATATTTTAACAGTTTGATATTTCAACACATCGTATTTCTATACTTCTACTTTCAAAAAGCAATTTAAAATGCAGTGGGACCAATTAAAAAGAAATGAAGATAACATTTAATGACTCTAAGGAGATCAGTACCTGTAAAGCAATTTACATTTGAGGAAATGTTTTGATGGAATATATTTTTGAAAACACTGCTCATGTCTGGGTTGCCCTTTCCATCCCAAGTTGTTCAAAAGATTATTATTAGTACCTGGCTAATTTGTCTTCTTTTTTTCTTTTTCCCCCCTTGTTTTTTTTTTGGTTTGTTTAACTCCTGAACATTCCTTAAAGCATGCTGTAAAGATTATTATTAGTACCTGGCTAATTTGTCTTCTTTTTTTCTTTTTCCCCCCTTGTTTTTTTTTTGTTTGTTTGTTTAACTCCTGAACATTCCTTAATGCATGCTGTGAGCCCATCGCTTTTGCGGGTGAGGCCACTTTCTGTGTGCTTGCAGAGGGATTTAAAAGGTGCAGGTAGAGTTTGACTCCACGTTGAGTTGCTCAAGGTCAGTTCCCCCACTGCAGAGGAAGCAGGTGGCTGGTTTCTGGCAGCGGTAGCTGGCTGGGACCTAGAAGCTGTTTCCAGAGAGACTACAGAAAGCGTCCTTCGCTTTTTCCACGTGCAGACGCGCAGGTCAGTGGGCAGCAGGGTGAAGACTGCTTCCCCCTCTCTTTGCAGATGCTGCTGTATGCACCTCCTGACTGAGGTTCCTGAACCTTTAAAAGCTGAAGGTTTTTGTACAGTGTTGTGTTTTGAAGTGTTGAGTGTCTACCTTATGTAGCATGTGTGCCAGAGGCATTCAGTCTGTAACGTCTTCATTCAGGAGAAATATTGGTAGGACAGAGCAAAACCTAGCTTGCGAAAGAATTATTAGTGCTGAAGACTGAGATTGTGAGCAGAAATCTGAAGAGGCGTAGAGAGTGAATGTTGCTGTGCCAAACTCTTCCGCAGTACCTCTAGATACAAAACGTGTATGTTGTTTTGAACTTGTTTTGCTGTTTTCCTCTGGCTGGTCTTGAGGGACAGCACGTGGAGTCAGACCGGTGGTGCTGGGGCAGCTCTCGGCGTTGCCGAAGAGTTAGCTAGCATAGAGGGTCCTGAAAAAAACATCTCGCATAGAGTTAAGTATGTAATAGCTCCAGTCAAGATGTATCTGCTAAAGGTCACTTCAGTTTTGAATGAGGATGTCCATGCAAGAAATTGATGTGATTTCTCTAATCCATTTTAAACGCAAGTCTCCAGTCAGTTTGGTGTAATTGCTCCTGGTGCCTCTGTTCAGCCTACTGGGGTATGTCTGTGCAGTATCCAGAGTAATTTGAGTGTGGACTCCTGAATGTAATGTGTTGGGCTGCCACAGGACACGTGGCTCATAACAGCTCCATCTTGCTAAAAGCCAAAGAAGTTGGAGTTGGGACACTTGATGAGAAGAATCCATGGGAATGCTTTGCACGGAAAAGACAGTACACAGATTTTTCAAGTTGGATGCAGTTTTCGCAAATGCTTCCAATATACAAAGTTGGCTTTTTGTTACTTTAGTTTCTGATCTCAACTTCCAGACCATGATGCCAAGCAGATCATTAAAACCAGCATGGGGTTTCCAGTCTCTCTTCATTACTAAAAGTTCTTCTGAAAACCTGGCAATGCACTCACGTTTGGGCAGCAGATGTGATAACTGGAGATTAGCTCTATTCAGAGTTCACTAATGGAATAGAATAAATTAGGTTGGAAGACACCTATGAAGGTTGTCTGGTCCAAGCCTCTGCTCAAAGCAGGGCCAACTGGGTAATTAAGTTATTAATGTTGGTTTCTAAGTTACGATGCAATGGCCAAAGCACTCTTTTATTAGATAAAAGTGAAGGTGGAATAGAGCCCCAAGGAGGTGCACTGAGGTTTTTTTTTTGTCCTCACAAATCATTCTGATCTCTTTGGATGCATCTGGGCTGCCAGTGCCCAGACCACAGAATACTGAGGTGTCCTGGGGCTTCTTTTGAGCACATGTGGTACAAAATAATTCTTACCCCAGTAGGGTATTGAGATGTGACCTGGATGTGCTCTAGCCGAGGAACTGGGGAATGTGGGTGCTTGATTTTGGTTGTCTAGGAATAGCCCAGGGAAACATCCCTCTGGATCCTCCGTGTATTCCTTGCTCCGCTCATTTTGTCTGAAGTGTGGTTAAAAATGTCAGTCTTCCCTGTTACGTTCTTCATGCCAAGCACAAGGAATTGCATCTTCTCTCTCTTCTCCTGTAATTTAATCTTTAGCTCACACACACATGCTAGAGGCAATGAAGTCAGTACAAGAGTCCTGTTGTATCCTTCTTCTCAGAGGTAAAACAACCGAGACGACCTGATCCTGTATGCTGTTCACTCATGACTTGCCTGCTTTGGGGCTAAACCTGGGCTTGACCATTAGGAAGGTCAATGCTTAATGCAAAAATCACCCCCATGCATTTTGCTAATTACAAGCAGCCGTTCTGTTCAGTCCAAGCCATCCTCAAACTGACCTCCTGCTTGTTTTTTTCCTCCCGACTGTCTAATAATTAACAAGCTACTTAATGCACGACAAAAGACCAATTAACCCTAAAGCATTTAGTGAACTACATGTAAATTAGTTGTAAGATGTTGCTGTAAACATTAAATGTTGGGCAATTACATAAAGCAATAATTGCTAAAGTTGCATTTGTGAGTTTAACAGAAAGAAAAAAAAAAATTGCTTAAGTCGCACTTTGGTTGGAGAACTCTGGTAATAGTTTTGTTTTTAACTACAGCAGCACTGGTCTATGTAAGTCCGAACAGGCTGTGGCATCTCAGATTCGCTGTGTTTTTAGTAGCAGAAGAAAAATAAAGGCATGCTAACCTTGTGCACCTTTTGAAACCACAGTGTGGTTGAACAGTGGTAGAAAACCTCCAAAGGGCAGTAGCTGGAGTCTAGAAAGAAATGGAAATCAGATAATTTGTTTCTGTCTGGTGCTGCAGGTGGTATCCCATGGTAAAGGGTGCTAAATTAGTCAGGTAGCAACTCATGGTGTTTTTATGGATGGATTATTGTTTTCTTTGGTTTCAAGCTGTATGAAATGTTCCAGAGCTCACTAAAACCCCGCGGGCTGGACAGGGTCTTGTTAGCTGTGAGCACAAGGGGTCTTGGCTGCTTCTTGCTGTTGAGTTCATCTCTTTTCTTTTTCTGCATATCCGAACTGTCTCACATGTTAGCCTTTGAAAAACCTTAAGTATCTTTCCACTCACCTAGGTGGTAAAGTTGCACACGAAGAAGCTGGTTTGCTTTTCTGCAAAACCTTTAATCCTCTTAATTGGCTGTCTCACTCCGAGGTGGTCCAGCTCACCCACCAGTTCTCAGGCTCCTGCTGCTAATGGTCTTAAATAATTCATTCTCCTTGTACGCCGTATGGACTTATTCTTCAGCTTTTGACTGAATCTTCCTTCATGTTTGCTGGCTTTGCTTTGACTCAGGCTTGTGTCGGACTAAGATGTTCCTGAATGGTACAGCAAAGCGGGGCTTTGCCCACCTCATTCTGCGTGTTTGTGCTTCCCTGCTGCTCTCCAGCCTCTCTGTTGTTCTGGTAAAAGTCTATCTCTGTGTGGCTCGCTTTGCGTTACATAGGTACTCTCCAAATGTGTCTCTAGATACCAAATTTCTCATCTTTCGGGGGGGG
>NW_010133705.1:279-611 GCF_000699245.1 Pterocles gutturalis | reverse complement strand
CCGTTACCTTTCCATGGAGCGTGGTCGCATCCACCTGGCACCGGGGCTGCCCGGGGACCCCCACGTGCGCAGCGGTGAGACCCCCCCGGGGGGGGCGGGCGAGGGTCCCCCCACATCCTGACACCCCCAAATTTCACATCCTCTCCCCCCCTCCCAGGGATGAGGCCGGAGTCGGAAATTGTCATCGTCATCGACGGCCCCCGGGCGCTGGCGGGTGAGGGGGGGGCCTGGGGGGGTCTTAGGGGAGTCTTGGGAATCCCCGGGAGAGGATTTAGGGGTGCTGCGGGGGGATTTAGGGGTCCTGGGGGGGGGGTTTAGGGGGGTTTGGGGTC
>NW_010133705.1:0-204 GCF_000699245.1 Pterocles gutturalis | reverse complement strand
CCCCCCGGCCCCCGCCGCCCCCCCCCCCCCAGAGGGGATCCCCTTCTTCCGCTCAGCCAACGGGGTGATCCTGACGCCGGGGGGCGACTCCCCCCCAAATATTTCCTCCAGGTGCTGCAGCTGCGCCCCCACCGTGAGTGCTGGGGGGGGATTTGGGGAGGGGGGGGATTAGGGTGGAACCCAGGGGTGGGGGGGGACAGGCAC
>NW_010133704.1:0-5580 GCF_000699245.1 Pterocles gutturalis | reverse complement strand
GGCAGCGAGTAAAGAGGGTGACATGACAGCTAAGCCGGCCAATGAGAGCAGAGAGGCGCAAGGGAGCCAATCAGGTTGTGCAGGATGGCCCCTCCCCTTCCCGCCGCCGTGGCCGTCCCGCAGCCGGGGCCCGAGGAAGGGGACGCGGCACCACGGGGAGAAAAAGGAAACGTTCGTTTATTGAAGAGCGAAATGCGCCAGGACAGGGGCGGGAAGAACGGCTGCGACGGGAAAAGGGCGCCCGGGGAGAGGCGAGGGGCCTCAGGAGCCGTTGGGAACCGCGTCTTCCTCCATTTCCTCTTCAGCGTCCTCCGGTGGGCCTGGAAGGAGAGGGCAGGGTTCCAGGGCGCTCCCCTCAGGCAGGCTAACGCGCACCCCGAATTGAAAACCACTAAAAAACAACAAAAAATAATCTACGTGCTCCAATATACAGGGAAGAGGTGCCACTGGCAGTCTGCAGCGGGAGTTCATCACAGAGATGTTTCTGTGCCCTGACCTGAGGCACTAGCGCTCAGAACAGAGTCCAGATGGACTTTGTAATTAATCTAATTTTTTTAAATAACTGGGATGGACTGGTTGAGCCAATCCAGGGAAGCACTTAGTGCTGATGTTTGGCACCTCGCTCTCGAGGGAGTCCAGGTAACAGCCCTGAACTGCACCCTAGAGTCCAGGCAGATAATACACCAGTTACAGATCCTCAAAACAATCATTTTAAACATTTTTTTTCAGGTCCCTGTTTGACCCTTCCAGCTGAGATCACATGAAGCATCTGGAAGCACTGGAGAGAGGTAGATTCTGTTTGAGAAACAAAAGTAATAGAAGTATAAAGTGACCTGATTTTCGTTCTCTGCCAGGAATCTGACCAGCCTGTAGTAAGCCTTTCAGCCGCTCCACTTCAGCCAAAGTCGTGGCATTTGCTATAGCAGTCTAAAAAACAGACAAAAAACACAATGAATGTTCACATACGGTATTTCAGTCTGTTCAGAATAAACATAAAGACACGCCTTGCTTCCTACAGAAGCTAAGCTTCTATAGAAAGTTCTACAGAATTCTAGTTCTAGAAAATTCAACAAATAACAAAGCACAACCTGACTTCCCCTCTTATTAAACAAGCTGCTCTACCCCAGGAGACCTCCAAGTTCAGACCAACATTGCATGTAAGATCTTAAGAAACAGGTCCGTTACAACACAAAAAAAATACAGGAAAAGCAGCTAGAACAAAGTTAGGACACACTGTTCCATTAATCTGAACAGTCAGGGGTTGCCAGGAGGAAGGAAACATTTGTTCAGTTTGGATCCACAACAGCTTTTCTCCTCCACTTTTGCCTACATGTGCTGTCCTGACATTTACCTTAATTGCCTCCACGTCCCCTGGGGAGGGCCCAGCTTTCTTCTTGTCAGTTGGCAGACCAGCACCTGGATTGAAGCTTCAAAGGAAAAAATAAAGATTCATTACACCCCTTGAAGAGGACATGCTTCTCTAACTTCCAAACAAGGTTTGGAAGCATTTCATTCAATCAAGTGTAGTATCTTATCTTTGTTAACAAACTGATACAGTCAAGAATTGCCTCCTTCAGAAACACCAGCAAGTGTCCTCACTGTCCCATTCCCCTCCCACCTTTTCATCTCCTCACAAAGAGAGGCAGGCCTTAACTTTGTAAATAAAGCAGCTGACAAAAGCTGTTCGATTTGGATGTTGTTGAACACTCAGGTGGTCTGTCACCATTACAAAAGCAGGGTGGATAAAAAAAGAGTAACTAGAATTGGGTCTCTTGTTCTTGTATGTCTCCTATGATATTACAACAGCCTGCACTGGACTGGCTGTAATCTTAACTCTCGAAAGAGAAAGGTTATCTGCTGCTGCTTTAATTAAAAAAAGAAGAAAAATCTAGTCTGTGAAAATGGATGTTAATGACCAATCAGCTGGAAAGAACTTCCTGAAGTGCTGACCCAGCACCAGAGTGCTGCACCCTCTCCTGCAGCTATGGAAAGATTTTCTTCCTATCTGTTTATTGAGCTCTTTAGTTCAATCATCTACTTTTTCTAAAACTAACACAGACCTGAACCCTTTTCTACTCATGAACTAGAGCTGGAGTCCAGCTATTATAGTTTTAAATGCTGAATACATTCAAGGTATTTTTTTATTTAACTCTGAATTTGGAAATGCTGTCGCTATACGTGATCCGAATTCTGGTTTCCAAACAGGCTGATAAAAGATTAAACAAAAACCATGATGTACCACTTAAGGACTAAACTAAATAAGCATGTATTTGTAATAGCTTAACTAAAGATTTTCATCTGCATTTATCCTCTACTTGCAGCAGATTCTACAGTCTACATTCCCTGGCAAAACAAAAAAATTTAGTTACCAATCATCTAGGAAAAAAAAAAAAAACAATGGCCACCTCTCTGCAGTTAAATAAGAAAGAGAAAAAATAAAATTAAGGTTTCCTGCTTGTTGACTTAAATTAATCCACCCTGATGAAATATCTCTGTCAAAAATATTTCTGAGATGTATTCACCACCATCCAAAAATTGGGATGCTCGGATAAGGCACTTCTGGCTACCAAAGCTTTGAAGGCATCCTGCCAGTAGCTGATACTTCAGTTTACTGCCTAATACCGCACACAAAAAAGTGGTGTTTCTGAAGGAGAATGCCAGTGTAAATTTGTTTTTTTTTTATCTTACGTTTTTGTTCTCCTGGCAATATCCTTTGCAAGCTGTGCACCCCGTTTGCCCTTGAACATTTTCTCTGCCTCCTGTCGCTCCTACAGCGATACCACACACACAAAGTTAATTTCAGAACATTTGCAATCATTTTGCAAAGCTTTTGTCCTTGCAAAGAAAGACGCTTTGGCTCATCTTCAGCACTGAACATCAGCACGTGGAGACCAGATGTAAGAACAAGCACATAAACATTGCCCAAACACTCAGGCTCAAGGCAGAGCAACCTAATGCTCTTTAGAAAGCAGAGAACTCTTTCCCACACTCATCTTCACTGAAAGCAAAGGCCTCTGATGCGATTGCTAGAGATTTCTTTCTCTAGAATTTTTTCTATCAACAACACCAGAGACCCAGAAAAAAAAATCACACTAAACAAACAACGGGAGTAAAACCTCATTAAACAGACGATAACCTTAAAACCATGAAAGAAAATAACAAGCACATTTCAGAGCCACTTATGATATTTAGTTTTCACAAAATTTACAGCTATAGCAAAAAGCTCACTGTTACCACTGAATTTTCAAGAATGTAACAAGAAAAAGGTGCTAATCTGTGCTGAATCAGAAGAAAGCAGACTTACTTTGAGTTTCACTTTCTGAAAATCCAGCACTCTGACCTGGGGAACTTTGTGGATTACATACAATCTGTAATGCTTCTTATTGGTTACAGGATTCCTTAAAATGCTACAAAGCAAATCAAGGTTATAAAGAGATTCTTACTATAAAATATTTTAAACCACATTTATATTGAAATACATTAAATACTTAAAATGCATTCATGGACCTTCTGCTGTAACAGACAGCAACCACCACCATAAATAAACCCAGTGACAGTGTTCTTTGATATTAAGAAAACTAGAGTAAAAACTTGCGCTTTATTTTATCAATCGATTATCTATCAAGTAGATTTTATTGAAGAACAACATAAAAAACAACTTCAAAATTTTAAAAAACAAACTACAAATAACTAAACCATCGCACTTCCTACCTGGACACCAATCAACCAAAAAATCACGGGACAAATTTTTCTTTTTTTGTCCCTTGCACTGGATGTAATGTTACGAAAATACATGTAAACAATGACTTTTAAAAGTATTTTGTAACAACAGTTTAAACCTTTAGTTTTTCGGTTTTTAAAGGTTAAGGCTACTTCAATGTGTGTGTATTGGTTTATAGGGATGTTACATCTCATTGATCCGCCAGTCTGTCGGTAATATAAACCCTCAGCCATTAAACACCAGGTATTTCTGAAGTGTCCTGGAAACACTGTTTATCGATTCAGTTTTTAATCATGAATAATCTGCCACAGCTCTTACAAAGGAGAGCTTTCCAGATGAAGGCAAAGAGCCCGGCCAGCAGCTGAGTTCAAAGAGCAGAGGAAGAGCAGCTTTTCTTCTCCTGATTACTTACCTCAGGTAGGTCAGTGATTTGATAGTTGCTAATGGATCCAGTTCACCCTAAGTAATGGGAACACAGTAAAAAATTCTAAGTGAGAATCAAACATTTGAAAACAAAGTTCCTGAACTCATCTCTGTTTTAGAGACCAATTAGAATTACTGCAATTAGTTTAACAGGAAACCCACTAAGACACTGTGACTGCTGTTCCGCTGCACGCTGCAAATGATGTTCATGGAAACATGGACACTATTAACTTCTACCCAGACCATATGGGGTCACTCCAAAGAAAAAGATAAAGGCTAATGAGAAAGATGAGCAGTACCAACTATTACCAAAAGCGTATGACACTACTCCCAGGGAAATGGTTAATTAGAAAGATGACAAATGCAAATTTAGGCTTCTTCCTGCCACGATAGCTTACCAGCTCAGCGATGTTGTTGTTGGTTAGAATGAGCTCCGTCAGGCTGGGCAGAGCCTGTTCCAGGTTCTCACCAATCCGACTAAAGAAGAACAAAAAGCAGAGTTTTAATTTAGGCCAGCAATTAGCAACGGTGAAAAGACACACAGAAACACGATAACGCAGAGGATGTCACTGTACAACAACCCAGTCTGACACCAGCAGCAGGCAGGGCCGGCATCCCCTGCTGGCAACAGATACCAGCCACGAGATCGACATTCCTTCACTTGCAAGTGTCCTCGTTTCCTTGTCTTTATGGGGATGATTACTGAAATCCAAAGCCTCCGGCCAGATTCCAAACTCTGCATCTCATTGTCCTGTCTGAAAAATGAAGGCTGACCTGAGACAGACTTTTGCAGTGACAAGTCAGGCAGCTTGAAGAGGGCCCAAGCAGTACTCAGTGCTGATATTTTTCCATAAAACAAACACTTCTACACCTGTCCAACACTGACAGATGCACACACACTGCTCTTCCCAAGAGCATTTGTCTCTGCTGCAGGGTTCCATCAGCCCAAAATACAACCACTCACCAAATCCTATTGTTATTCACCAGAAGAGTTTTGAGCCTTCTCAGCAGAGGGAACCCATCCAGTTTACGGATCTCATTGTCAGAGAAATCAATGGCATCGAATTGGTCCAGAGTGGCACCCAGGTTCTCAATAACAGGGATTTTATAGCCTGGGGACAGAGCGCAAGACAGGACTCTTAGATGCTGCTCAGAGGAGAGCTGAAGAGAACAGGAGCCGGTGTGCAGGGGGCATATCTGGATGTTCTGAGGACGCAGATACTCTCAGTCAAAACACCTCTGGAACGACTCTCCTCCGCATCCTCACAGACCAAACTCTCCCCCTCACAGCCAACATCCCCCGCAGCCTTTCCAAACCACCCCTCTTCCTCCCTCTCAGCAAACACCCCAACTCCCTGCACGCACTCCTCAGCCCAAACCATCGCTTCTGGCGCGTCCCTTGCGTGTCCCACCCCCACCACTGCAGCTCCCCCCGG